>NW_024882463.1:0-274182 GCF_019059575.1 Amphibalanus amphitrite | reverse complement strand
TGGTAGTGTAAGTCCGACCAACATGTTACCAGATTTGAAGCTGTTACGTTACCTAAGTACCTGTTTTTACTGGCGTGGTGAATGTCACCTGGATTTTTGTTTTGAGGTGCAGACCTAGTAACTCTGACTACCATGGGTTTGAAGCTATTATCTATTCTGTTTTTACTGGCCTGGTGAATGGCGACTGATGTTGTCGTGGATGGCACTGAAACAAATTTGAGTGTTTGTACAGTGTTTTAATACAAGTGCTGAGGGCTGAAAGTTGTCTTGTTTAGAGTGGTGAAAGTTCAGGATGTGCCAGCCACCATGGTGGGTCAGAGTTAAATGTGTTGCAGTCAGTTCGGCTTCGGCAAGCACACGGATGGGCATACGCATCAAGACCTGCTCTGCCATACTTTCAGCCAATTTTACCTAGGTAAGTCTTTTCTTTTTTCTGCCAAAGCTATGACATTGTGCATTTCAGCACTGTGGCCTGTGTGTAGCTTTCAGGAAAGCAATTCTAAATAAAGCTCTGATAAAGTGCAAAATCAGCAATGCAGCCCTCTATTACATTTTCTACAACATCTTACTTGTTCCTTGCATGGAGAGAAAATGCAATGTTATGAATTCATTTATTCACATAATTTGACAAGCATGCAGTTACCAGCTACTATCACTGCACAAACAGAGCAGAAAACATCAGTTGATCAAACACAAGACATAACAGAAGTTTACAACATAGGGCTGCCGAACCTGCTTCCTCCCACCACAGTTGATGCCATTTCCTAGCTTGGCTTGATGTGAGCACTGAATAGCTGCTTTGTCTAATTACAGCTCACTACCATTCAACTTAAACTACTCTCTTTAAAGTAAGAGTGAGAGCGTTCAGTGTTCATAGCAGCTCGACAGACGACAGACAACAAACATCTTGACAAACCAACCAGTATTTGATTTGGCTAATGATTTATGTGCTTGTTGTATCATGGCCAAACTACTTTAACAGCAATAATCCCTGTTTCATCTTGATCTTGCTTTTATTTCCATTTGAACTCAGATCTTGAAACAATCATCTGAAGTGATATCAGATACTGGCTTCTGTTTCTCTTGAAAGCAAGTTAAAACAACAATGATAAACTAAGGCAGGAGATGTGAGTTGTGGCAGTAGATTTTTGATTCAACATATGTCAACCTTATATTGCTTGAGACCTCTGTGACAGACAAACAAATATTTATAGTTTTTTGATAGTTTGGATTCTTGGCTTGATTTAGCAGATCAGCTGTGAACCTTGACTTTGAAATCACATAAATGTCATGGTACCCGAACGAATCCTCGCATGACATTTCTTCGTAGCACAATTTTTCGTCCGCATTTCTTCGTCTACAAATCTTCGTCGGTGCATTTATTTGTCCCTCAATGCTTACTCTTGCATATATTTGCGTTGAAGAAGAAATGCGAGCCGATTTTCATATACCCTGGTGCGAGACAAAGTAATGCGATAGGTACGAATAAATGCCCTGACGAAGATTTGCAGACGAAGAATTGCGATACGAAGAAATGCCATAAGAATTGTCCTGGAATCCTTTATTGGCCATCATATATTGACCTTGATAAGATAAACGCATCATTCGCGCAATATTTGTCGCACTTTGATACCAAACTATTGCTTCCAAATGCCGACGTAAAGAAAACCTTTATGTGACGTCATAGAAACAGCGGATTTCCCAAAAAGTAAACAAAAATAAAAGTCTTATATCTCGAAAACGGGTGAATATTTTCCGGTAAAATTTGGTAGATGTTCATTTTCGCTCTTTGTGATTCACGCTACATCACTCTTATGCCAATTCATTAACTTTTTTGAAGGTGGGAGGGTCCCTTTAACTACTTTCAATGAGTCTCAACTCAAGATCATATCTGATTCTGAGGCCTGAGCCACTCATGCAAGGTCATGGCCTCCTCGTGGCCCACAGGTGGAATGTTTCACAGGTGGGATTAATCCTATTTTTGAGGTTGTACTGTTTGAATAATTTTATCTGATAAGTAAGAAGTAGTAACATTTGTCTCATTATCATGTAGAAAAAGTTTGATTAAAAAAAAACATGAATGCCTCTCGGAACTTGTGCTTTTGAATTTTCAAATAAGACTTTCTAGGTAATAATAAGAGATAGGTTACTATGCTACTCCTTAGTCCTTACTTATATTATAATTGTCTCTCAGAGTTACTTACAAATTTATCTGACATTGCACTGTTGACTGTTGAGTGTTGAAGATAGGTAGGTGTAAGGTAGGTACCTATGTACCTAGTCCTACTAGGTAGCTGCTTGAATCTTTGGTCAAGGCTACTATGCTGCTTAATACAATTGTGGTATGCGGCATATTCATTTTATCATAGCTTTGAGTCAAATAATCAACAAATGCCTATAGTGAGTCATGGGTTCAATGAAATAAGTTCAATAAAAATGTCGTGTGAGTCATGAGTTGATTTGAATCGATTCATCAAAATGTGTGAGTCATGAGTTGATTCGAATCATTCCGTTGGCTAGTTGCTCGAGTCATGAGTTGATTCGAATCATTTTATCGAGGAACTTGATGAGTCATGAGTTGATTCGAATCAATTAAATTTAACATCATGAGTCGTTTGATGAATCGATTCAAATTTCCAGACTCAAACAAAGAATCGACTCAAAAAAAATTTGAGTCGTTTACAAGTCTGCCTGTGACCTACTTCTCGAGACCATGTTTGGCTGGAATCGCGATTCGGCGTATGTCGGCTCGCATTAGCCGCGCGTTCCCAGTCTTTTCCGCGCACCGACGGGGGTCCGTGCCAACTTAGAACCGACGGGGGGCGATTGACCACCCCCCCCCCTCCCCTGAGATCTCGAGAAGCAAGATAGCGACAAGCGGTAAACGGTCTGGGATACGCACGGACAAGGTCTACGATTTTTACGAGGTCATTTTCAGGTCAGGTCAAAGATGACGTCACAGGGGTCAAAAGGTCAAGATGGCGGCGCTACAAATGAAGAGTTTTTCTCGAACAACTTTCGACGTAGCCAAGCTAGGAACAAACTAATGGCACCATCGTGATCCTCTCGTCAATCCGCATCGAATCATATAAATGTTGACCTCGAATGGTCAAGGTCAAAGGTTGATCTCAGGTCACGTGACCTCAAGGTCATCATGCATATCATTCGATGCGCCTTGACGAGCTGAACACAATGAGACCATCTGCGCGGCTGTATCTCGTTCCTGTAAGGAGTTATTGGTAAAAAAACTCTGGTGACCTTTGGTGACGTCATATGACCTCACAGCTGCCTAAGACAATGCATTGACTTAGGTATAATGGGGAGGCCGGGAAATTGACCTGACATTAGGTCAAACGTAATCAAAATTCCGAGATATACAAATTGCAGCTACCAATGACCTCATTACATCCTGCGACTTTCAAAGGCCTCAGTGTCTACTGTAGCCCTGACACGGTGAAAAAGTTGCAAAAAAGTGATTTGAGGTTGGGTCATTCGGAGTGACCTGGTGACCTGACCTTGAAAGTAAGGAGGTTTAAACTTGCATATTATGTGTAAACCGCTATTTACGAAAAACCTCAGGGGAGGGGCGGTTAACCGCCCCCCCCCCCCGTCGGTGCGCAGGCAGCTTGACCTTTAGTGACCTGGAGTAAAAAAAAAAATACACACGATACGAAATCAATGCAGTATAACCTATACCAAATAAAACGGGTGGCGTGGTAAGAAACGACTCCCCCCCCCCCCCCACCCGCTGAGCGATCGTTAAGATTGCGCCCTCCTTGGGTGAGGTGGCGCCCTCAAAAACCTTGGCACCCCTCCCCCCCCTTCGCTATTTTCTAAATACAATACGACATAGGCGCGGGAGCCGGGGGGGCAGTGGGGGCAGCTTGCCCCCCCAACTCTGGGGCCGTGGGGGCGGTGCCCCCACAGCTTTGAGACGGAATACCACACTTTTTTTGCAAATGTTTTCTTGTTTTGTTGAAAAAGCCGAGGGGTGAAAAATAAGTGGCCTAAAACCGGTGAGAAAACTAGATTTGGGGGTACCCTAGGTTAATCTCTATTATGGTGTGCCCCCCCCAGTCGTAAAGTAGTTCCCGCGCCCCTGCAATACGACGCTGGTTAACAGAGAGCACCACTGCGGTAATTACATAGCTAGCATTGCAAAGAACTGGATTTCGTAAATCGAATGGCCATGAACGGGTTCCTTCCTTTAGGAAACCAAATCTGTTGGAAGCCAAAAGTCACGCCATGTTTTGTTCAGGAATGAAGGTCCTCCATAGTCCATTTCAGATGCCAGACAGCGCGACAGTGGCGGTATTTATAGTCACCGTGAGTGGCGGCTGATGAAAGCATGAGTTCTTTTTTTGGGGGGGGGGGAATGCCTTATGGTCTGGAAAAAGTTTGGATGTAAATTTAATCGAAAACATTTGTAGTAGGTATGTATGCTGCGGAGTGCGGCAAGAAAGAGGTCACTGAAAGGCAGCCTGTAGAGCCAGAGTGGGGAGACCCATTAGAGAACAGCCGAGACCAGCAAGGTGAAGGGCTTGCATTTGTCCACTACTGCCGGCATAGCCTTGGCTTAGCTTGTAGCTAGCGTGTTCCTTGCATCTGTCATTCTGTAGCTGTCTTAGTTCACTATATCGGAAAACGGAAAGAAAAAGTGAAATTATTTTTCCCTCATCTAATATACCCCGGTCAACAGTGTTCGGTCAATTCTGGGACACCCTGTACTGCCCATTATCTTCCAAAGCAAATGCTGGACTTTGGGAGGGGAGGGGCGGGGAGGGACGAACAAGATGACAATGGGCATAATAGATAATGATACATTACCATGCGGAGTTGCAGGTACAGGCGTCATATTCCGGATTCCATTTCGATGCGGCCCTCTGAACCTTCTGACTTCTTTTGGCTTCTTGAAGGTCAGAAGGAGGCTGAAGCTGAGGTTGAAAGCAACGTGTACTCATTTTAAGCTCCATTTGAAGGAAAGTCCGAAGTCCGGCTTATTAAGTCACTCATTCGAAATTAAATCCGCCAAAAAAGTCGGCCCCTGACATCATGACATAGAAGTAATCTTGGGCCTAGCAGCTCACTCGTCACACAGCTCACACATTTGTCTGAAAGACCACCACCCGCGTGGTTTGATCACAATTCACAAACCACAATCGCACGTGGAAATTCCGCACCTCACACGCTCGCCGCCCGCCCTCCAGTCATGCACGGGCAACTGAAGTCAGCTGTCCCTCGGGCGCGCGCAAAACGCCCCGGGCGACGAATGAGACGCCGCGGCGGCCGCTGATTGGCCGGGACGATGTACACGTACAGCCTCCCCCTTCGGTTCACAGGCGGCAGCGGCGCTGGAGTGGGGAGCGGCCGAGGCCAGGGCCAGGGGGACCCAACAAGGCGCATGGGGGACCCTGAGGAGTGTCTTGAGTCTTGACAATCGGGAGCCGGGAGTGGGACTGGGACATGAACTAACATAAAATTCAACATATTGAAATTAATTACCTACACCCACTCTTGAAAGTACCGTGCATCGGTGCGTCGGATTCATAGGCGGGGGAGCCGGGGGGGGGGCAGTGGGGGCAGCTTGCCCCCCCCCCCAACTCTGGGGCCGTGGGGGCGGTGCCCCCACAGCTTTGAGACGGAATACCACACTTTTTTGCAAATGTTTTCTTTTTTTGTTGAAAAAGCCGAGGGGTGAAAAATAAGTGGCCTAAAACCGGTGAGAAAACTAGATTTGGGGGTACCTTAGGTTAATCTCTATTATGGTGTGCCCCCCCCCCCCCCCAGTCGGAAAGTAGTTCCAGCGCCCCTGGTCGGATTCATCAAGCCAAACCGAAGGAAGGCTGCTGCCTGCTAATATCAAGAGAGTCATCGAACCAGTCACCCTAACCCAGGTTAATTGGTTCGGTGCCACTCTCAATTCTAATTTCAGCAGCCTGAGCCCTCCTTCGATTGTGCTTGGTGGATTCGACGCACCGATGCGCGGTACGTTTAAGAGTAGACTGAGACTGTTCCGAGTCGATTGGGACGTCAGACCATAGGTAGAGCTTTTCCAGGGAAGTTGGTGCGGCAAAAAGTCGTCAAACCCACAATGTCCGATTATGAAGTTGAATAAAATGCCACACTGAATCAATTCCTATCATTACAGTCATATCATTTTGCATTAAAGGGACCCTCCCACCTTCAAAAAAGTTTATGAATTGGCATGAAATCGGTTTAGAAACAGCGAAAACGAATATCTACCAAATTTCACCGAAAAATATTCACCGGTTTTCAAGATATTAGACTTTTACTTCTGTTTACTTTTTGGGATCTCCGCTGTTCCTAGCGACTTTATTTGGAAGCAATAGTTTGGCAGCTGAAAGTGCGGCACTTGTTGCGCGCAAAGCAGCATACCTATACCACCGCGTGCTACAAAACGTTTTAGTCAAACATTTAAAAATCGTTAGATATCTGCGTTGACGTCACACATTCAGAGGGGTATTCCTATGCATTAGCCCCTCTGAATCAAAATGCTGCAATTTTGAAATTCAATATTTCCGATTTAAGGCATTTCTCGATGTTGTGAGTGCCGAAACCGGTAATTGTGAGCCAGGGACCCCATTTTGGCTATCTCAACTCAAATCTAATGTTAAGGTGGGAGGGTCCCTTTAAACAGACATTCCAATGCGAAAAAGATTAATTTGCAAAGCAACAAAGTCTTAGAAACCAGCTAAAGTTGGTGGGGCAAAACGCTTATTGGTGGGGCAAAATACCAAGTTGGTGGGGCAGCCGCCCCACCAACTGTATAGGGAGCTCCGCCCCTGCGTCAGACCGTCGTCGGACGGCGCTACTCTCACTGCACTCGGTAGATACAGCGCTGCGCATAACCGTCAAAATTCGCGATTGAGCTGTCTTGGAATTATTTGCCGAAACAAAGGTCCTCATGCAGGCAGGGCTGCGGAGTCGGAGTCGGAGTCGGAGTCGGAGTCGGAGTCGGAGTCGGAGTCGGTCGGAGTCGACAGTTGTGACCGGAGTCGGAGTCGGAGTCGGAGTCGATTTTAGAAACCCGAGCCGGAGTCGGAGTTGGAGTCACCGAAAATCTGTCGACTCCGCAGCCCTGCTAGGTCTGCGGAGTCGGAGTCGGGAGGGAGTCGGTCGGAGTCGACAATTCGGCCCGGAGTCGGAGTCGGAGTCGGAGTTGGTTTTTGAAAGCCGGAGTCGGAGTCGGAGTCGGAGTCGCCGAAAATCCATCGACTCCGCAGCCCTGCTTGCAGGGGCTCCGGCCTCCTCGACGGTTTCAGCATGGGGGGGGGGGGTCCGACCCAAAAAGATGTACATTTTTATAAGGGGTACGTGTACATCAGGCTTTTTATACATCAAATCATTCGTGGTACGGATTACTGTGACCTCCCCCCTCCCCTCCCCCCCCCCGAGCGGAGCGATTGGGTTTTTGTAGGTATTCACGATAATTTTAGCATCAAGGTTCATCTCCGCAAACAGAACACTTTTTACCTTATTCCAGAGCAAACCATCACTTGTCATTAGAACAAGAAGTAACAAAGAACTTCAAATAACTCGGCAGTATACGTGGGAGAGGCTCCCTTCACCTTCCCTTGTGGCAAAGATGACTTATTTTTCAGACTTCAAAGCGTCCGAATCAGTAACGGTACGTACCCAATGATGGAGACGCATTAGGTACAATATCGCTATCATAAATGTTCCTCCCACTTTTTACCTTCAAGCCCGTCCGTTGTCCGCAGGCTCTATTTCTCGGGCCGATCCAGCCTTGCAACAGTGGGGCGCCCGAGGCGTTGTCCAAGGGCGTTGTCCTCTGCGGGCGCGGCCGTCGCGGGTCCAGAGATGGTGCCGTTTCCCACCAGCCCTTATCAGTTCTCCGTCCAGTCGTCAAACGATACACTGGCTCGCAGAATGACAAGGAGACGTGGGAAAGAGCGGGCGGCTGCCGAGTCGCCGGTGAGGGCGGCTGTCGGGCGCACTGTCTCTGTCCACCGGTTGGGGTGACGCCCTGCCTGGCGGGCCCGGGCCCTCGGAGACTGTCGGACGGCCGCCCGCCGGCGTCCCGTATCGACCGCTGGAGCGTCGCTCAGCCTCCAGCGGCGGGCCCAGCGAAGACACAGCGGGCTGCTGCCGCCGCCCGCCGCCGCCGCCGGCGCCGCCTGGACGCGCCCCTGACGCCGACGCGCTCGGCCCGGGCCGTTCCGTCGAGATCGACGGCGGCGCGCGCTGCGCGGAGCGACGCGGGAGGTGTCTGCCGCGGAGGGCGTGTGACGTTTCACGCTGGGGGCGCCCTCTGCGTCGCCACCGCGGCCATCGCGACAGTTCAGCGGGGCGCGGCAGAACGGACGACCATAGCTTATTACCATTATTACCTACCATAGTTCATTAGTTATACAAGTCCTTCCCAGGTCAAATGTAGGTATAGGTACATGTTATAATCGATTAAATGTAATAAATTAAATGTATGAATTATGTTAAATATTAAATGAATTAAATGTAATCAAAATCGATCCGTCTAATTCGGAGCGAATCACAAGTTCGTAAGCAAACGCGATTCTCGGGATGTCGTCTAACTCGGAATGTCGACAAATAAAAATAGGTATGTACAATGCGTAAATTGCATGGAAGAGCAATGCTTTGCCTAATCCAATCAATTTTATCGTAGGGGCGTTAAAATTGATATATTTTACTATGCATACCTGTACCTATATTGGTATCAAAAATGAAAATGTAACCGTCGGCATGCATGTTCATTGTAGCTGCCAAGTATGTAGGTATAGGTGTAGGTACCGAAAACGCATCATGCAATGCAACAAAAAAGAAAAGAAAATACATGCAGCTTACATATTCGACTGAATGCATAGAGGCTTTGTTTCGCCTCCATTGGCTCCTCCTTTTGGCTGATGTTATCAATCATTTTTCGTTCGCTTGACACTATAGGTATACCTTTTCATATACCTGCATCATACATTCATGTATTCCAACTTGGTACTGTAAATGTGTTTACAGTTCACAATACGACACTTTTTTCCCACTGCAGTTACAGTACGTACACTTCACATATGAAGTGAGCGGTGATTAACGGAGCATACGAGTATCTATGTACAACTTTACATGCCTACGTATACGGGGATCGTGACGGGTCACCAGGTAAAACGGTGATCGAAGCGACTCACTCGCTGAACGGAGATTGGAGCGAGTCACTTGATAAACGGTGACCGGGACGGGTCATGCTTAGTGAACGGTGACCGGGACGGGTCACTCGATAAACGGTGACCGGGACGGGTCACTTAGTGAACGGTGACCGGGACGGGTCACTCGATAAACGGTGACCGGGACGGGTCACTTAGTGAACGGTGACCGGAACGGGCGGCCGGGTGGACGGTCACACGGCAGGGTTCACGTGCACCGATCGCACCGATGATGGCCGGCGGTTCCCGTGCGGAGACTGACCTCGCCGGTACCGGCGGCCCCGGTGGGATGTCCCAACCCAGCCCGGTGCCGAGGACCAGCGGAGGACACCGCGGTACACCTGCCAACCACCGGTATAAAGCGACACAGCGGTGGGAGGAGGGCACAGTTCGCTACTGGTCAGATCCAGGACAACAGATCGGTCAGATCCAAAACAACAGACATGAAGCTGGTGAGTTGGGCCACGAAACGGCGACCTTAGTAATGATGCACTGTTTTTCCAAAGCAGTTTAATGTATAATTATATATGTACTTAACTTATGCCCTTACTTTCTCCTCCTTCTTGGACTTCAGTAGCTGGGCTCATATTGTTGAAATGGAGTCTAGCGATATTCTTAGACGCACGATTTTGAAGAAGAACGTTGATTGGGTATAGGAGTGCAATATGACAATGAAGTCTTACACTCGCTATATAATTCTCTCAATTATAATACTCTCAATTAGCTCATGCTGGTTCAATAATTTGATAAGTTTTTTTTTAAGGTATGCAATAACAACCCCTCTGTACCGTTTCAGCTCGTGTTCGCCGCCGTGCTGGCCGTGGCCGCCGCCGCCCCGTCGGAGCTCCCCTACGAGAGGGACATTGTCGAGATCCTCCGACAGAACATCGACCACAGCGACGACCAGTCCTACCAACACTCGTGAGTGGCAATCGGACCGGCCTACTCCCCCCGGGTCTGCCAATGGAGGCGCTTTGGCGGATGGAAACATTCATGTCTCCCAATGCCCATCCATTGCCTCTTTTCATAATTCTCGACGAAATAATTGGTGCTAACTTCTTACAGTGCAATTATTTCCTGCTCTTCGCAAGCAAGTTTAATTAAACCATTATCCATTCAATATATTCAATCTCATTCTCATTATACTTCAGTCACTACACATTGTGTGACCCTTGCTGTTCATCTCCCTCCGCCAGTTTCGAGAGCGAGAACGGCATCTCTGTGTCCGAGTCTGGCCAGCCGGAGGATGACGACAGCTACAGCGTGTCGGGCCAGTTCAGCTACACTGCCCCCGACGGCGTCACCTACACGGTGGTGTACTCGGCCGGCGAGCAGGGCTTCCAGGCGCAGGGCGACCACCTGCCCACACCGGTGCCCACCGAGTACCCCACCCCGGAGGTGTCGGAGGAGGAGGAGGAGGAGGAGGAGCAGGAGGAAGAAGAGGAGGAAGAGGAGGAGGTCCGTGGGGAGCCTCAGTACGAGCGTGTCATCGTTGGCTACCGGCCACGATACAACTAGGTCACGTTTGAAACCACGACGCTTCATATGTTTGGAAGATGTTAATATGAGTGGATGTAATTGTTCCTTCCTAATTCCTTTTGCGTATTTATTCGTTTTTTTTTTACCAACAATTAAAATCGTCTTGTGTCGCTGCTTATCGCCCGCAGCAATGACTGCATAATACATATTTTCGATATTCGAGCTGATAGTTTAGGCACTGTGAGCTGCATGACATCAGCTAGCCCGAGCCTGTGAGCTGTGGGCTCCGGACGCCGCCCAACCCGACACTCTTGGTGTGAACGTCTAAAACAATGCCTGCGTCTTAAATGCATACCTATGATGGGATTGAGTGCCTAAATTTAATTCAGCTCTAATGCCTATTACAAAGTGCGGAATACCTATAGGTACCTAGGTACTGCTTGACAGATGCGGATTGCGGAGGGGACCCTACGCCACGCAGAGCTTTTTGCGCAGGCCCTGTCCCCTGACCTCTTCCGTGCGGCTGTGACGACATTATTACGGCTGAACTGTTCTGCATGTTGATGATGCAGGAGGAAAAAGACATCTAACTAAAGGGCCCCCAATTTGAATTCCCCATCCAAGGCGAGTAGGTACGTTACGTATGTACAGTCCACAGCAGAAGTAATGTGGGGTTTCAGTCATGGGTATGTTCTGCTTCTAAAGCTTAGGAGCGATTAGCCAGACTACAATGAAACTTTGAATGTAGGTTATATGTATCGTCACCCTTGCAGCTGCAACTTTAGCCATTGACCTCTTCTTTTCGATCACTCCGCATTAAACAATCGCCAGTCAAAGCCAACCGTTGAGGTTGGTAAAACCCTACATTACTTTAGCGGTGGGCTGTATGTACGGTTCTCCAGGGTATTAGTCGTTGGTCGCTCGGCGAGCGGGAGGGCAACCAGTTCCGCCCCTGTATCGCGTGACCCCTTGCTCCGCCCAGTTACGCACGAGCGTACTCCACGCCGCGTAGTAGCGTGGGGAGGGGAGGGTTAGAATGGTGGCATGTGTAGAGGCTAGAACCGGTTTCCACCGCCATGCCACCGCCCAGCGACATGGAGCGGGGTCAGTGACCAGGGCGCAGGGAAAGGTCAGAGGTCAGCTATAACGTAGAACTTTGTGTCTCCCTCCCCTCCGCGTGTAACGACCGCACGACAGCGGCCGGCCGCCGATCAGGCTTGACATGTCAAGGTCACCCGCAGTCAACGGGCTCAGAGGGTTGGTCGAGTGCGCGTCCGTGGCCGACGACAGTCTCGACCATGTGCTATGGTGCCGATAGACTAGCGTGGGTAATAAGTTTTTGTTCAGTGCATATGACTGCTGGGGTGTGTCATCTTGATATGATGCTTTGTAACATGTATGATACGCTTAAAACCTCGCTGGCAGTGGCCGAGAGGAGAGGGGGAGGGGGGAGGCGGGTGCCGCCTCCACATGTATATTTTTGTTGATAGCTGCGAGAGCTGAAATTTGGCAAGCCTGACCTTTGATTCAAGCTGAATTTTTATGACAGCAGCTGTATTTTCACCCTCGCCCATATTGGTGTTTTGTCAGCGTCTACCGTAAAGGGGGGAGGAGGGTCCGTTGGACCCCTTTGCCGTTCAGCCCCTAATCGAGCTAGAGCTTCGCGGAAAAAGAGCGTGTTGCCCGTGACGAGAGGAGGCCGATGATACCCAATTTTAAGGTCCTAGGTCATTGGTTGACAGGTCAATATAACTCAAAAGTCGGGGAATCGGGACCTGTTAGAGCTTCGTAAAGTGAAGCTGTTATAGGGTTTTGCGGGGTGCTGATCACGAAATTCAAGTTAGTTTTGATCACAGATGATGTTTTTGTGCATTTAGGCCAGGTCAGGTCAGGTCACATGTTACGAGGGAACCAAAACCACTTCTTAAATGTTCAAACGGTTTCTAAATGCGAAATCAACTCCGAAATCTACCCTAGAAACATGTAGAACTCGAAAGAGTGAACAAAGGTCATCAAAGGTCAGTGACCTGACTGACCTTCAGGTGACCTTGATACCCACTAGAATCCATGGGATCAACCTTTCACATGTTTGATAGCTTAAAGCCACAAAAAGACAATAAAACGCGCTCTACTCGAAATACGCCAAAACGCGATTCCGGCCAAACATGGTCTCGGAAAACAGGTCACAAGTCAAAGGTCTTTTGAGTCAGGGTCATGCAAATTATAGGGTAGGCGATATATTGATTAACTCGAGGGTACTGAAAGTTTCGTCGCAATCAGCCGCTTTTTGCGCGAGTTATTTGCGAAAAACTGAGGGTAGGAGGTCTGTTCGACACCCTCCTACAAGTGCGAAGGTTAAGGTCAGGCCGTTGACCAATGACATCAAAAGTGAACCTCTGTAAGGTCCCAAAATGTCGCGACGTCGCAGCACCTTTCGTGCCAGGGGACTTTTCAACGGGGAATGAAGCTTATATGATCTAGTACTATCTCCCAGAGGCCTCACAACTTGTATGCAGCTATCTCATATTTTCTTAAGAGTCACCTGAAGTCAGGTCGGTCACGCGGGTCACGCAACCTCTCGGTCACGCAACGCAAAATATGAAAACTGTTATTTTGGCGCCGGGAACCATCTAAAGCTGTCTCAAGCGCAGGAATTCGCGATTTTATACAATATTTGCAAGCCCCAGCATTCACTTTTCCATTCTTAAAGTTAGGCGACTTCATTGATGACGTCACTAAGGTCACAGGAGATTTCACCAAAAAGTCCCGATCAAATTGAGCTAGCGAGTCGGGAAGCCACCAAAGGACCTACCGAATCGAAGAAGCGATACGACCTCCTTGAGCCAGCCTCGTGGCCTGAGTGGCTCTGCCCTGACATGACCTGAGGTAAACACCTTAAATTGACCTCAACAAAAACAAAGCGTATAGACGCGCTTGAGCATGCAAAACTCGATGGTGCAATTATCTTGGCTCTGTAACCACTTATGATGAAGTTGTTTACCAAAAACCGATCCCGCGACTTGGAGCACTTATACTGACCTCAGAGTTTATCGGTGGACTTGAGACATTCAACTCGGGTACCAGTTGCTGCATCTCATACGACGCACGCGCTCAGTTTTATCCGCAAGGCGCTAGCTCAATTAGGGGCAAAAAGACGGAGAGGGGTCGTAATCGCCCCCCCTCGGCCGGGGTATATGCAGAAAACCCAAAATTCCGTGGAGGGTTAGGCACTGAAGTGATATATTATGATGCGAGAAGGTATAGGTCAAAACAAGTATGCACACGAGCGGATGTGAATAAAACTGTGTTCGAGGTATGCCTTTTTATTATATACATTCGATTTGCTTTAGTTATTGGTAAGAACAGATACAACCAAGAAGAGCGCCCCTGAAGAAAAAATGGCGCACCGGACGGGTGCGCTTTTAAGGTCTAAGGTCAGTCGGGGACCTCAAGTTCGGATCAAGCGCTGCATGTTAGGGTTAAAAAAATGGGGGCAAAAAGCATCCCGATTTTGGCAGCATCGTCATGCTTTGTCACGACACTCATCCACTCCCTCGGCCGAGATATTAGCTCCTTTTTGTATGAGTTCTGGCATAATCCCGCACATTATGCTGCATGTTGTTTTCCATGAAAAAAGCATGTTCAGCTACGTTCTACGCAGTACGCACTAACCTAACCACCATCTCATCATCCACCACTAGCCACCATCCCGTTCTGTGCTCCCTTCCACCCCACACGAATCAGCCGAGATACTAGTCAGTCGGGCTAGCGCCATCCTCCCCTCGCTTCCTGACTGCACAGCGCTAAAACCCAGAGCCGAGACTTCCCGAGCGCGACCTCTGACCCCACGCGGTCCGAAGGGTCGGCCGATGCCTAAGGGCGCGCCGCGCGCCGGACACCCGGATAGCCTCTGCCGAGTCTCCCTTCCATACACCGTTTACTACGCGCTCGATTCATTCATGATTTTGTGTTTCCGCGTCCCTCTCGCTAGGTGGCACCATGGATGTCATAGGCGATCCCAGGAAGATTGCGGCCAGAATACCCCAAACGGCAGAAAATGAGGTTTTTGGTGAATATCTCGGAAAGTATTTGGCATACAACGATGCAATTTCACACTTCACAGTCTCGTGGTAAATGTGCATACACATAATTCGGGTTGATACTTATGCATTTAAACATTATATAGGACCAGATATTTCCGAAAAAGTACAACCAACAAGACTTTTACTGGAGAACCGTACATACGTACGTATGTACGTACACTGCACGCTGCTCCCACCAACCGCCTACCATACCATCCCCTCCAGAAGTCTCTCATATCAAGCGCCAGGGGATTCGAATGCAGACCCTCATCCCGAGGCTCCAGGTTTTTAGAGTTGTTTCTTTTTGTTATCTAAGTTGAGATAAGTTGAATTGCCTTTTTTAGGACTTTGGGAAATAAAAACATTACAAGGATGCTAGCATTATTGATTTAGCATACACAGAGTCAAATAAGAAGTCTCAGAAGTGGCGCGTAAGAGACAAAATAAACCTGCATCTCTGTATTCAGTAGCAGTCGAATTTTACGCTTTCGTACCAAGTTGCCAGGCAGCCAAGTGGTATTATTTCAAAATGCTAGGTAACACGGGCGCAATCATTTCGACTTGAAATAAAAGAACAGATATCTCTCATCTCCAGCTGGCGGCAAAGGCGCTACGCTTTCATGGCTATTGGCTGAGGCTAGATTGTTAGAATGGGCACTTAGGTAAGGTAGGTAAGGTTTGAATGCTGATTTTTGAAAAGTACCTATAAGTTGAGTTCACATTCCAACAATAGATGCGTTTACATAGGGTTTGTTGCAAGCTTATATCTCTTGGTTGGTTTGGAGCTTGGTTTGGAGTTTGGACTTTGGAGTTCTCTGTAAAGTACAGTTTAGGGTACAGGGTACAGGAAGCACTGCTCGTGCAAGAAAAAGAGCGCGGCTTTTGATGTGTTGTTTCATATCGTGTGGTTTGTTTCGGAGGGGGTGTCTCGGAAGCGGAGGTTTGAAAAATTGAAAGTATAAGTGGGTGTCACTTAATAACACTTAACAGAAGAATTCGAATGTGGATTCACCTCATCGAGGTCTGCTTCCCTGCTCGGCAATCTGCATGCTGCTCTCACCTGGATGAGGGAGTACTTACTGCCAGTTGCATGCTTTTGTCTTTGTCCGTCCTTGTCTGCTTCTAACCCATACCGCATCTAACCCACCCAACCTGCCCTTGCAGTGTTGTCCTCGTCTTGCATTGTGCGTGCTTTGCATGTTGGTGTGACACAGAAGATTGAACCAGCTCCTGGCCTCGCATGGTATGTGATCCCAAGTCTTGCTAAGGGACACAGAAATGCCAATCCCAAGATCCCCAACTCTCAAGCACAAATCCTGCTCGCAGTCCAAGATGGACTCACTGAGATCTTTCTCTGCCTCAGATACAGATCAACCAAATGTTGACTACCAAGACATTGTTTCATCTCAAGCAGCTAAGCCTGCAGGGATTGTTGCCAGTTCACTCAAATCTCTGCCTCTTGACATTGGGACAAGATTGTCTCCGACCATCCCCAGACCTCCAGGCATCACTAGTTCGACCTGCAATGGAGGGCCTGGGAATCACGTGTGTAATCTGGAAGTGAAGTCCAATCAACAAGGGGTACAGTGTGACATATGCTGTAACTGGTATCATGCCCTCTGCCAAGATATACCCAGAAGTGCATACAACGCTCTAAAGAAACATGAAGTGATTGCATTCATTTGCAGCACATGCAAAAAGCTACCAAACCTGGACAAATTCCAGCCAAGAGCCTCCACAAGGGATGTTGCCATCCAACTGTCCCCAATCTCACTCCACGGTGATTCAAATCACTCAGGGCAGAACAAACATTCAACCTCTGCTGATGTTGCAGCTCAAGTTAACACAGAGTCGTTGACCCCCCAAAGCCTGCCTGAGATAAGCAATGCTCTCCCCGCGCTCATCAAGAAGATTGACAAGCTTGAAAAAGCTATCACAGATCAGCAGGCTACCTCCTCAGTGACCCATAGCCAATCCAGCCAGGCCGGGGACTCCCAACCAACCATCTCCAGCAACAGCAAACACCCCTCCTATGCTGAAGCGCTGATTCGGCCCAATCCCTCAGGTCCTACCCAGGCCAGAGGGACAGACCAGGCTGGAAACCAAAACAACTACAGGACTGTGGTCAGGGAGGAGCTTCTGGAACTTGATGAGAGAAAGAAGAGACGAGCTTCCCTGGTGAT
Organism: Amphibalanus amphitrite; assembly: GCF_019059575.1. Lineage (NCBI taxonomy): Eukaryota > Metazoa > Arthropoda > Thecostraca > Balanomorpha > Balanidae > Amphibalanus > Amphibalanus amphitrite. The sequence goes on along the minus strand of NW_024882463.1, from coordinate 257,247 downwards.
CCGAGGACTAGGAGCATCATCTTCTGCTGAGGCTATAGACAAATTTGCTGAAGTCACCCATCTACTGATTGGGGAAAGAGTGGCCCTTTCGGAAGCATGTAGGATCAAACCAGGTGTTGATCTGTTTCGTGGCAATGTCCACAACTCCCAGCACAGGAAGCTGGTCCTCGAACAGGCCAAAAACCTTAAGAACTCTGAGCAATTCTCAAAGGTGTATGTCAAACGGGACCTGACATACATGCAACGTATGGAGCTCCAAGAGAGGTTCCTCAAGCATGGCAGGAAGACCACGGTGGATCCCCCGACGAATTCCTCCCTGCAAACTGAAGTGAGATCAACGACACGGCCCCCAGTTGGAACTGAGGCCCGCACTCGAACCAGGGTGTGGGAACGTCGAGATCGAGAGCCCGCCTCCGAGCCTGGTGTGCCTCTTGAACCCGGCTCCCTGACTCAACGGCCCCTACCCGCTGCCCCTCCCGGAACACCAAAGCCCGACGACCCGAAGGATAATGATGGTCAACCAGTAACCACCAACAGTGCACCCGTCAGCTCCCCCAACCGCGAAGCAGTCTTGCCTGTTGCTTCCAATGGTGATGACGTTGGCGACCACCACAACGAAGCTGAAACTTTAAACCCCTTCCCTACCCAAGGCGGGTCGGGAAACTAACACGTCAAGACAAAACTCCACGCACATTCGCTCTCCATATTGCTCATTGCAACGTCAACGGCATCTGCAACAAAATTCCAGTGCTGCAGGACACGTTACATCTGAAAGGTTTTACAGACATCTTTCTGGTCTCAGAAACACATCTCCAAGAACATATTCACGACGCAGCAGTACAGATTCCGGGATACACGCTTGTAAGGAACGATAGTGGTAGAGCAGGAATTCACGGGGTTGCCGCATACATAGCCGATCATCTGCAGTTCGACAAGGTGGATGTATCCTTCAGTAATGTATTATCATTTCATCTACCAGTTCTCGGCATCTACATCTTCGTCGTATACAGGCCACCTTCGCATTCCGTCGCGGAAAATGAGGCTCTTGTCTCGTTCCTTTTAGAGACCTGCATTGGCAAGGAGACAATAATTCTGGGCGACTTCAACTTGCCTTCTCTCGATTGGACTTCGCCAGACAACATCCTCAGAGCAGCAACACCGCCGGATACAAGATTCTTGGACCTATTTGATCACTTGGGGCTGAACCAATGGATCACAGAACCGACTTTCCCACGATCAGGCAACATCCTCGACCTCATACTCACATCGGAGGACGACAGAATTGGGGACGTTACGGTCAATGCCCCTCCTCCGGGATGCGATCACTGCAGCATCCACTGCAGCTATGTTTTTGACAAAGACATCCAGGTGCCTCCAGAGAACTCGCACCGTCTACTGTGGCACCACGGGAAATATCACATGATCAACCGTCACATGGCATCAATCGACTGGGACCTTGAGCTTCAGTATTTATCTGCGCATGACGCCTTCGAGCGTCTCCAGGACATATTGGAAGTGCTAATATCCCAATTCATCCCAAGATCTACACATAACACGCCCAACAACAAGGTTCCTTGGAAGAGAAACCCACCGACTTCTCTGAAACGCCTAAGGTCCTCCACATGGTCAGCCTACAAGCAGGCGAGAACGTCCTTCGGCAGGAACTCCCCTGAGGCAAAGACACTGCTAGCATCGTTTCTACAGTGTAACAAACGGTTACGAAGTTTCGCAACAAACTCGCAAATCGACTACGAGCGATCACTGTTAAAGAAGATGAGGGACAGCCCGAAGCTCCTTCACTCGTACCTACGTAAGAAGAAACAGTTCCGCTCTTCTGTAGGACCTTTAACTCTGCCATCGGGCTCCGTCACTGACCATCCCAAAGCCATGGCCGATGCCTTCGCGGAGGCTTTTGCCAGCGTCTATGGCGAAGCCCCACAGCTCACTCCCTTTCCTCACCAGAGCTGCCAGGCATCGCTGAATAACGTTACATTTACCCGCGAAGATGTTGAGGGCATCCTTGCTCACCTCGATGCTAACTCTTCGATGGGCCCCGACGGTATCCATCCACGTCTGTTGAAGGAATGTGCCTCGGTTTTATCGCAACCACTGTTTCATATCTACAAACTGTCGCTAGAAGAGGGAACACTGCCTCGCCGTTGGAAGAATTCCCACGTAGTACCGATCTTCAAGAAAGGCTCGCGATCAGACCCTCTAAACTACCGGCCAGTTAGTCTTCTATCTGTTCCATCGAAATGCCTGGAACGCATTATTGTGCGTGAACTGAACGAGTTCCTCGCCGAGAACAACCTTCTTGTCGACCATCAATTCGGTTTCAGGTCGGGCCGCTCTACTGAAGACCAGCTTCTACTGACGTACGACTTCGTCTCGCGCAACTGGGACAACGGATGCCTCGTCGATCTTATTCTTTTCGACTTCTCCAAGGCCTTCGACACGGTGTGCCACTCAGTCCTCCTCGAGAAACTCCGATGCATTGGTCTCGGCGGACAACTCCTTGCCTGGCTCCAGGACTTCCTATCTCATCGAAGGATGCAAGTAGTGGTCAAAAGCACTCTGAGCTCATCGAAGGAAGTACGGAGCGGAGTACCCCAAGGATCGATTCTAGGTCCGATCCTTTTTTTGATCTACGTCAACCACATAGCCATCGGTTTGCACAGCCGCTACAAAATCTTCGCAGACGACCTGAAGATATACATGTGTGGGAACAAGTCCGAGCTCGACGCCAAAAGTCTTCAGTTGGACATTGATCGTCTCCAAGCCACAGCATCATCGTGGGGCCTTTCGCTGAACTCGAAGAAGTGCGTCCTCATGAGGTTCCAACGGAAATTCCATAAATCACCAAGACCGAGTTACTATCTGAATAACTCTGCCCTTCCCTGGACCGAATCGCACTCCGACCTTGGCGTGATCATCGATGACAGTCTAAGGTTCCATGAGCAGGCTAGAGCTGCCGCCAGGAAGGCTGGAGGAGTGGCACACAGCTTTTTGAAAGCAACCTTGTGTAGGGATGCAGACTTCATGCTGCACATCCTCCGCACCCACATCCGTCCAGTTCTGGAATACGCCTCTGTTGTATGGAACACAGGATATATCGATGACCTCAGAAGACTCGAGGCGGTCCAACGACTATGGACTCGTCACATCAAAGGCCTGCAAAACATGGAGTACGGTGACCGCCTGAGACAGTTAAACCTCTTCTCTGTGAAGGGCAGACTGATCCGATCCGACCTCATCAAATGCTGGAAAATCTTCCACAGCCCCGGTCCCATCAAGCCGTCAGATCTCTGGGAATTGTCCTCCGAACGCCGCACCCGAGGTCATCAACTCAAAATCACAGTCCGGCGCTGCCAACTGGACACGAGATCACGTTTCTTCTCGGAACGCGTCGTGAACGAGTGGAGCGCCTTGCCCGACTCGACGGTCACCTCCACTTCCCTCGCCGAGTTCAAGTCATCACTCCTGAAGGTTCTTGGTGATCGTTTGTTCGACTACATCGCCTGAGCTCTCCTGCAAGGTTCTACTGATCATCGCCGCGCACTCCAGATTCCGCGAAGGAGCGAATCAAACAGTACCGTGACAGCCGGTACTGAACTGATACCGCACAGCTAATCACATCTAGAATTTTTCCTCCCCCAACTCCAAGCAGACGCACTACCCCAATCCCCTGCGGTCCATCTCTCAGCGCCCAGCGTAACCAGGGGAATTGGCGCGTCTCTTTCCTACACGGTTTCCTGCCTCTCCTCATGCACTGGTGAGTCAAGGAAACCCAACAGGTGAGTTGAACAGGTGAGTTGAATCTCCGTCCGTGATGTTGCAAAAGATTCCAATGGTGCTAAACAATTTACAAAATGATCCCCTGTAAATATTTGAAGACCACTGCATCAACATTATCGCCAAATAAACGAGCTGGAGCCTCGTTGATACTGCCAATATCAAGGCCGTATAAGACGCCAATATTTATAAATCATGCCTACCTTTTTCATTTGAAATAATTTATAAAATCAAGTGTCATCTTTGGAACATTTATTTTAAACATATAGCAGTATTATTTTTACTAAGGTTCATTGTAAAACATCTTATGTGCATTACATGTAAAACAAAATCTGATCCTAAGAACTTAAATTTTTAGAATTATTTAATTCATATTGAACTAGACATGCATGCACACAAGAACCCGGTTTACATAGCATATTTGACGAGGCTCTAGCTTGTTAATTTGGCGATAATTTCGTTGCAGTGGTCTTCAAATATTTAGAGGGGATCATTTTGTAAATTGTTAAGCACCATTGGCATCTTTTGCAACATCACGGACGGAGATATAAGCTTGCAACAAACCCTATGTAAACGCGTCTAAGGTGGCCTGGCCTGGAGGAATGGAAAACAATTTTATTTATATCTGTTTTTGTGATCATTGGAGGATCATTATTAATGTAAAAATCAAGTAATTCTTTGTAATTTGATATCATGACCTCTTCTCCTTTCCAAAAATATGCTGAGCCAAAATTATATTTTTTTTAGCCCTAAAACAATATAATTTTGGCTCAGCATAGCTTTGGAAAGGAGGAAAGGTCATGATAACAAAGAAGATAGGCACTAGATTTTTAAATTATATTTATAGGTTGTATTAGAGCTGACTTGATAAAAGTACATTTTTAACATGGGGTTCTGAACTGGAGTAGCAGTTTTGTTGTTTGTGCCGAGACTAGCACAATTCACAAATCAGGAGCTTTTATGGCCCAATGATCAACCTAGGGAAAAAATGCTCCATTTCTTGAATCTTGATCCAATATCAGTGCATTACACAGGAATTTTGTGCATTAAAGGAAAAGGGCCACCTTTAACATGGGGATTGAAACTGAGATAGCCATCTTGTAGCCCGTGTCCGAAAACCTATCTGTCTACCTCCTTACGGCCGATTTCGGCCTCCATTCGTAGTTATCAGCAATTTTAAAAGAAAATACGCCAGGAATGCGTCCTTATTCCAGGAATGCGTTCTTATCCGACAATACAGCCACCCGCGGCGAGGCTTTGGTTTTTTACCAATCAGCTCCAACCAGCTCAGCTTTAACCAATCAGCTTATCTGGCACAATCCGACGAGTCTGTCTTCTGAACGCTGATTGGCTTGAGTGTGACGTCATCGCTATGCCATCATACAGTAGGTGCCGTAGAGAGTATCAACATAGTACCAATATGTTAAATAGTTTTAAATACTTTTTAGCGAATTGTGCACTTCTGGCACCAGTTTTAAAAAGAAAATGAAAAATAATAATGTCAAAATGAAAAACAACGATATCTTCATATTTCACGAAGGTGGCCCTTTTCCTTTAAAGCATGCCAAGAATGCAGCCACTGGCCCACCCCACCTATCCCCTGTTGTAGAGGGCAATGTAAGCCAATCAGCATGCAGTTGGCGTTTAACTATGCAACATGATTGGTCAATGCATAATAAGCTCCTGCTGCAACCACTGTTTAGCCTCTACCAATGATGGCATATAGTTCTTCCTTTAGGTTAATAATTTGAAAATTCCTTTTGTTAATATAATTATTTTCTTTCCAGATCATTGTAAGCATAAAAATAATAAGATTGTAGCAAAAACTAACATAAAAGGTGGTATATTTCTTTTAAAATGTGGTTGTGCTTTCTGCAGCCATGATACTCGGTTCTTCATTTCTTTTAAGTATGCTTGATAACAATATGTAATCAATATTACAATATTTCAATATTAATACCTTTATACATTTTTTTTCCTATCAGCTTAACTTGATCTGCTAGTGCACACTACCCATTTCCCACAATACCATAGTAGATAGGAAAGAGGCATAGGGAGCGGATGCTCATAGGATGCTGCCTCTTCTCAGTGTCATATGACGGTCATATCTGTTCTTGAATGCGTTGATGCTTGGACTCAGTACCACATGTTCAGGCAGTTGGTTCCACTGGTCCACAACTCTTGAGGAGAAAAATTGATTGCGTCTGTGCAGCCGATGTCTTGGCTTTTGCAGTCTGAGAGCATGTCCGCGTGTCCTTTCCCTGTTTGTACTGGTCTCTAGTTTCAAAAACTCTTCTCCAGCATTCACCTTGTCATGTCCATGGACCAGCTTGTAGACTTCAATCATGTCCCCTCTAACCCTTCGATCTGCCAGTGATGTCAGTTTCAGTTGGTCTAAACGATCTTGGTAAGGGAGATTGGCGAGTTCAGGTACGAGTTTTGTCGCTCTCCTTTGGATCCTCAATATGCTATGATAACAATAGTTAAGCTTATTCATAATTCAATGTTTGTTTTCAATTACCAATATTCTATGCTTACTAATATGTCTATTCTTGCAGGACACTGAATGTAATTGCCAACAAGATTACTTTGCTAATAATTGCCAAGGTCCAATATGTATCACTCTGCTCTAAGAAGGATTACCTCAGTTTTAAGGTACAGCATTTTAAGGTATGTCACATTTTTTATTTTTGTCCTTATTCATGTAGAACATTGTAGAACATGATTTCCAGCACAGGCTGGACTTTGGTTCAATCTTTAAGTGTCATAAATTCTCATAAAAGAGATGTATTGAATAGAGTTGGAGCCCATGCTAAGCTGATCTTGTGCAGGCCCCCACAGTCCCTACTGTCTGATCGCGCATTTGCGGGTATCTGGAGAATTTGGACGCCAGAGTTTAGGGTGCACATGAAGACCGGACGTGGTTCCTTCTATTGCCTCGATTTCAACTGGCTGTGACTGCTTCTATCCTGGTGAGATGACCTGGGGGTGTGGACTCGGGCTTGGGCTCTCATTGCCAGGAATCCAATGCTACACACACTGAGCTACGGGGACCTGGGTATACATACTTTTGCACACTTACAGTAGCCATGAACGCCCTGAACCTCCCCCTACTTGTTCACTTGTGTATTATTTGAGCTGCTTTTTGGCCACACAGGGATAGGTATGCAGAATTGCAAAGTGCAAATGTTCCCCTTTCCCTGGATCGTCGCTATTCCATGACTCGTGGTTCCAAGGGTTCTACTGCGCCTAATAGTGACAACCATGTGATTGGCGAGTAAAGGAGATAATTGACGGAAAAGGCAAATGCTGATAAAGAATTAATATAACGATTCATGCATTTCAAAATGTTCAGTATCTTTGCCTTGTCCCGGTTTGCTTACATAACCTGAGGCGGTCTGACAGATGAATGTGGTCCATCCTGTCATCTACAGCGAGATCTATTCAACTGCTGCTTCTCTGTTTTGCCGCTAGGTAGCGACTCAGGCGTCGATGTTTGCCACATGTAGTACGAGTATGAATCAGTGTGTGCTTTTTAAAATTGGTATGTGTAGTATTTTACCATATACAGAGCCAGAGGGGGGGGGGGGGGGGGGCTGTGAGCCAAAGACCTGCCAACACCTGGTCCTCCATAGACCACAGCACTTACACTGTTGCCCTTGAGAGGCGAGGCGAATGCTTTCAGCCCATCTCCTCTCCCGGCTCACCCGAAGCTAAATGAAACGATGCATGGGGTGTGCTATCCGACTGTCCACCACTGGCTGATCAGCCCGTAAGGCAAGCATACAGTGTGCTCAGCATTCCTGGAAGACGGAACTCGAACCGCCTCTCGACACTGCGAGTTTGTCTAAACATCTGAAAGGATGCTGTCCGTGTATCTGAAGGGGGAAGGGGGATCGAGGCAAGGGTCTGTAGGGCATTTTAACCCGCGCCAGGGGGGGGCTATTTTTGCCCCTTCCAGACTTTTCGATATATCTCCAGAACCGCTGCGCCGATCGTCACCAAACTTTCAGTACCCTCCCGGGCATCAATTTTACACATTGTGACCAAAACTTTTCCAAAGGCTATGAAAGGTTGGCCACAAATAACGTCAGAGTGACGTCATGTTCTGCCGTTTTCGACAAAAAAGAAAAGTTTTCGCGGGAAGAGGTGTGAGGCCTATAGTTTTGAAAATACAGAAAAACGTTGATGATATAAAAGGTGTAGAATTACCAGGGCTACTAAACTGCTATCTCGAACTTGTGAAATTTTCGAATTTTGACTCCAAAGAAAAGGAGAATATAACAGCCAAAAAAACCAAAAAGTTTTTCAAGTTTCGAAAAACCGAAATATATGTGATAGCCCCTAATGACTTCTATTCACATACCGTAAAGTGGGGCTATTTGAGACAGCGGGGCTATTTGAGACAGTAAGGTAGTGGTTTAGTAAAATCGCTGTAACATGAAAACCGTTCGATATTTTTTCGTCATTTTTGCTTAGGCTGATGTGGCATTGAACAGTGAATGACCTGAATAACCTTTTTGAAAAATTTCGAAAAGTTTTGAAAGAAATTTGGTGGAAAATACGAAATACAGAAAAACGCACAATTTAAGTTGCTCGAAAAGGACCCCTACCTGCCGCTTAACATAGTTGAAATTTTAACAGCTTCGGCACTGCATCTATCGTTACTACCGTTTTACTTATAGGCTAAGCATATTTTTCATGAAAATATTATACATTGCTAACGTTACTGCCGATTGCGTAACCCATTGTCTCAGAATCCCGATGATGCCCACCTGGTCAAACCTCAACCGATATGCCAAATAGCTGATGATAATGGTGATGCGATTGCACCCGAGAACTCTTACCACCATCTAATTGAAGTGCATCGAACGTTCGACATGAGCAACACCGATGAATCGGTCGTGGTCATAAACGTGCAGTGGGTTCATGCCTCATGGTAGGTACTTTTAGCAGCAAGCAATATTTACATGTTCGTAGTGTAACATAATGACCCTTTAGCTGGTGACCGAACTAGTTATTCTGATGAATATGTGCTTAAAAAATGTTTCATCAGTCACTGACTTAGTCGACAATCAACACATGTCTACCTTGGCTGACCAAAAAACACCATTGAAGATTACTTAACACATGAACGTACTGTTAGGTGGGCCTATGCATGTAGGCTTGATGTGGTAGGGTAACCGGCCAATTGATACAGCATGCAGCGATCGAGGAAAATCGTCATAAAATCAAAACCGCTTAACATTTTCTGTTATTTCTTCGCATGAAGATGTGCAATGGAACAAGGAATCATACAGACCATTCACTTAAATGTTTTGGGAAACCTTTTAGCTCGTTTGACTCATTACGGTGTGCTTCATTAGGTAGCGAGCCTGTCTCAAATAGCCCCACCGACTTTCAGTATGTCTGTTTTCACGCCACCAGGGCTATATACAAAAACTTTCTTTCAAAATTTTACTGTTGTTGACTTTAAAATAGTCCTTCATAATCATTCTGAAAATTTGAAAGTTTAGGGTCACATCATATTATGATAGCCTTAGCATATAGTGATGCAATTTTATAACCTACCGAAATGAAGCATCCTACGAAAAAGGAAAAGATTGAATATAAAGGAAATATAACTGTCTTTGCAAAAAACAATTTTTGCCAGAATGATCAAAATTTAATTTCCAATCGCATGGCATTAAAAAAAAATTATCTCTAGCGTGACCGATTTTCTTCAATTTCTTCGTAACTAAAACTGTCTCAAATAGCCCCACCCTGTGGGGCTATTTGAGACAGGCTTTAACTAAAAAGATATCCTTAATCATTATTACTAGCTGAACCAAAATGCACCTATATGAAAGAGCTTACGGAGAAGTACATTTTTGCAATTTACATGCTATAAGAAATATGTTACAGGGAGTATGCGATTTCAGTTAGTTTGCAACGACCCTAGGGTGGTTGTAACCTCCCTGAACGATCAGTTTGTTTGCAACGACCCTAGGGACGTTACAAAATAACTGCTCGTTCCGGGACGTTGTAACGAAACTAGGGTCGTTGCAACCTCCCTAGTTAGTATGCAACGAACCTAGGGTTGTTACAAAATAACTAGGGAGTTTAAGAAATCATCGAGTCTCGTTTCACAGGGGTTACATGGGGGGTGGGGGTGGTTGCCACTCCCCCAGGTAGTCTTTCTGCTCTGCACTCAACATTTTTAGAGCTAAAAGCCTGATTTTTGGTATAGCTGCTCCTCTATCTTTTTCTTGATGTTCACTAAAAAATTCAAGTTTTTGTGGTTTTCGGTTTCGGAGATATGACCTTGTTTTTCAGGTCATGTCATGACCCAAATGGCCAATTCTCAACATCTTGCGTTACTATGGGCCTTGTGAGCTTTTGACACTTTGATTTCTGCCTTTTTTGCCAGTCTTACCTCCCACCTATCATGGAGCATGTTGTTCGACGGTGTACAGATGTCAAGGTCAGGGTCAAGGTCAACCTAGGTCATCTACATAAGATAATTGCGTTTTAGGCAAGTTGAATTTACTTTTCGTGAAGTTTTTTGACTGCATTCTTGGTGAAAGCTTCTCAGATGATGATTTCATGTAATATGGACATTGGACACATAAACAACCGGCACACACATCAGTATACACACAGACACACACAGACATACAAACACATATCATTGACCTTGACCTAACTCGACCTGAAATGACCTCAGCAGCAAAAATCTGGTCGGGTAGTGTGACAAAGAGGTTCTAGCTAGCTGGGCACCAGAAAACGGCATCGTCATCGCTATATGATAAGCAGCGCACTTGATATCCAACGGTGACCCAAAACAGCAACATTTTTTAGTTTGACCTGCCTGGAAGGTCAATGACTGAACTGAGAAGGTAAAACTGGGTATCATTGGATTCGTTTCTTCCCAAAGAATCTTTTTGGTCTTTACCGCGAAGCTCTATCTCCAACAGGAACGAAATGGCGCGGGGGGGGGGGTGGCAACCCCCCCCCATGTGCGTTCTAGGATGGGAAAATGGCATGTGCGGGCGAGGGTTAACTCTCGCCCTTATTGGTGTTTTGCTAGCTGCAAACGCACATGGCGGGGCTAGATTATTGGTTGACTTTCCAGGTCAGGTCAGTGACTCAGAAGTCGGGAAATCGGGACCTGTTAAAACTTTGGAGAGTTAGCTTGTTACGAGGTTTTTCGGTGCGCTGATCACGAATTTCATGTTAGCTTTGATCACCGATGATGTCTTGATGTTTTTGGGTCAGGTCGGGTCAGGTCAGGTCAGGTCAACCAGTAGGCGTCTTGCTAGCTGTCCATAGGAGGTGTCAACCACCACTGACAGCCTCGTGACATTGTACGGAGGCGCCAAAATTACTTCTTAACCCTCGCCGGACCTATCGGTTTTCTACATACGCGCCGGCCGAGGGGGGGGGGGGGCGGGTACGACCCCCCCCCCTCGCCGTTTCGCCCCTGGTGGAGCTAGCGCGTCGCGGAAAAAACGAGCGTGTGCGCCGTTACGAGACGCAGAGATTGGTACCCGATTTTAAGGTCCTAGGTCAACCGGTGACCTCTGAGGTCAGGTCAAGTGCCCCAAGGTACGGTTCAGTTTTTGGTGAATAACTTCGCAAAAAACGGCCGCAGAGCGCCGATTTTGGCAGCATCGTGTTCGTCTCGCTCAGGCGCGTCGAATGATATACTTTTTGTCCGGGTCAGGTCAACTTGGGGTGTTGACCTCAGGTCAAGGTCAGGTCAGCACCTCCAGGTCACGAAGTTGGTCGAAAGAGGTCATGTCGCATATCATTCGATTCGGCAGGTCTTCCTGAGTCCATTGGTGGCTTTCCCGACTCGCTAGCTCAATTTGATCAAGAGTTATTGACGAAAAACTAATATGACCTTGATGACGTCATAAATGACGTCACGCATGGTCAACATTGCAAAAGTGACGCATCTAACCTTGCAAGGAGTGCATAAAATCACGGTTCTGTGTGCTTGAGATAGTTGGAGATCGTTCCCGGCGCCAGAATAGCAGTTTTCATTTTTCCCCATTGACTTATAATGGTGAGGTCACGAAAATGACCTGACCTCATATGATCTTTAGGAAAAATCCGAGATATACAAGTTGTGGGACTCATAATGGATACTAGATCCTGCAAGTTTCATTTCCCTGTGACATCTCCTCTGGCAGTGAGGGCGTTGCGAAGTTGCGACATCTGAAGACCGTGCAGAGGTTCACTTATGACGTCATAGGTCAGTGACCTGACCTGACCCAAAAATGCGGTTGGTGTCAAAAGATGCGGCTTGGATCAAAGGTCAGGTATGCCAAGTTTCAGCTCTCTATCACCAGCGTGTTCGGAGCTATCGCGAAAAAACCCTATGGGGGGGGGCGGCACCCGCCCCCCCCCCTCGGCCGGCGAGGGTTAAATGTTCAAATGGGTGCTAAATTCGAAATCAGCTCCAAAAACTAGCCAAAAGAATATATGAACCCAGAAGAAGTGAACTAAGGTCATCATAGGTCAATGACCTTGATCTGACCTTCACGTGACCTTGACACCCACTATAATGCATGGGACCATCATCATTTCACATGTTTGAACGTTAGCAATCACAAAAGACTGGAAACGAGCGGATAATAACCGTTTTTACGAAGGGCTTCTTGGCAAATGCCCATCTAATTTGAACAAATCTGCACCAAATGTGCACCTAATCTGCACAAAATGTGTACTAGATGGCCGTCGTGAAATACTCCTGAGCTGAATGTTCGAATTTTGTTCTCCTTTTCTTTTTAGATGAACTAGATTGAACAAGATTTTCAATGGACAAGATTGCTGACGGCCCTCATGTGAAACGAGACTCGATGAATTCTTAAACTCCCTAGTTATTTTGTAACAACCCTAGGTTCGTTGCATACTAACTAGGGAGGTTGCAACGACCCTAGTTTCGTTACAACGTCCCGGAACGAGCAGTTATTTTGTAACGTCCCTAGGGTCGTTGCAAACAAACTGATCGTTCAGGGAGGTTACAACCACCCTAGGGTCGTTGCAAACTAACTGAAATCGCATACTCCCTGTAACAAATATAAACCGTCTTAAAGGGAGAGGCCAAAAACTGTAAAATCCGTTTCAAATAGCCCCACTTTACGGTACCCAATTTTAGATCGATACCTCTTTTTTGGCCAAGTCATGGCCAAGTTATAGCGAAAAAAAAAAATCAAAATTGATGTCAAATTTTCAAACTCAATTTTTAGCAATTCTAGACGACGTAACGAAAAACGAAGACCACTATTAGACTCGCCGTGACGAGCTGCATCGAATGAATACCCATTTTATCCAAAAATATCAACTTTGAAATTTGACCTTTTTTGACCTGACATTGACTTGACCTCTACCAGGAAGTGACCTAAACCGCTCCTGATGGCCTTATAACCAACACCATTGAGTTGGAAATGAAAAATTGGACATAAATCATGCATCGCACAGCCCTAGTAAAATTGGGTTCATGTGCTGACCCAGGCTTTAAAGGGACCCTCCCACCTTAACATTAGATTTGAGTTGAGATAGCCAAATTGGTGGCCATGGCCTGAAAATACCGGTTTGGGCACTCACAACATCGAAAAATGCTTTCATTCGGAGGTATCGAATTTCAAACTTGCAGTTTTCGGATTCTAAGGGGCTAATGCATTGGTATGTCCCCTTAAAATTTGTGACGTCAGCGGAGATCTAACGATTTTAAATCTTTTACTAAAACGTTTGGTAGCACGCGGTGGTATATGCTGCTTTGCGCGCAACAAATGCCGCACTTTCAAATAAAGTCGCTAGGAACAGCGGAGATCCCAAAAAGTAAACAAAAGTAAAAGTCTAATATCTTGAAAACCGGTGAATATTTTTCGATGAAATTTGGTAGATATTCGTTTTTGCTCTTTCTGAACCGAGCGACATCACTTTCATGCCAATTCATTAACTTTTTTGAAGGTGGGAGGGTCCCTTTAACCTATGACACCTAGTGTTATCAGTGGCTTCTAATAGCAACATATGCACTAGGCAACTGACGCCCTATCGCTGATTTTCGATAAAATACGTTTTACTCAATGTTACAGCGCATTCCCTAGAAGACCCGTGAACGGCAAAACATTTTATCTTTGACCTGACCTTTGACGTCATCGGTGACCCCGAGGTCAATGAAATTTGATCTCTTTCGACAAATTTGACAGGGATTTCGAACGCCGTTTGAATTTTGTGAATCCGTCCAGTAGTTTTGGAGATACGGGGGGGGGGGGGGGGCAAAAAATAGCCCCCCCCCCACCAGGTCGCGCGATAAACAGGTCCCACTGGGGCGCGAGTGAATGATGTACAGTAATGTATATAGGACTCTTACTTCTACCACTATTCTTGTTCCTACTCTAACCCCCACTACGAAAAAATACACATGTAAAGATATCGGCTTTAATTAATGTGCCTCGTCTTAATAATCGATATACATCGTCTCTCCGAAAAGGGGGCCGGCCAAAAGTTCGTCATATGCTTGTAAGTCAGCTAAGAATTGAAGACCACTTGACTATAGAGCGACCATGACAAGTGCTTTGCTCGCTTCGGGTGCCCAAAGCTCATGTTATCTCTTTCTTTACTTGCCATTACATGAAAAACTTTCAGGGTTGCACAACAGGGTGGCATTGGAAAACAGCGAGCTAGCCTTAAGCGGGCCGCCAGCGGTAAAAGTACAGGAGCTGCGATGTCGCCGATTATGATAAGCATCCCTGTGCCAGTACCGTGTGAATTTCGGGTAGATCTAACGGTAGGCCGTCAGTACTGACGCTAAAGGACCCTGACTGGACGGAGTCGGACCCGCTGTGCTTACCCTGTGCCGTGAGTGGTATGGTAGCCGATAGGCCGTGTGCTCCCTATGTGTAAGGCCGCGCTGTGTGATGTCTGACCCGAGTACTGGCTGTGACGGTGTGTACTGCCATTCAGGAGGATGTCGTCCTCGCGGAAAGAGCACCTGGACGTGACGGCCGGCCAGTTCCGGCACGACCTGGTCAGCGGCGCGGAGGTCGTCGACAAGAGGCTCATTTCGCCGACTGTCTACGGCCTGACGCTCAAGGTTGAAGACCCGAATTTCGGATTTCATGCCGGCCAGTGGCAAGTGGCTTTGTTGCTGGGCGTCAATATGACATGCTCGCTTATCAAACAAAGTTTGGTGTGCACTAAGGCGATGAGTAAGACTCGTGCAGGCAATCTAATGCAGATGTTAAGTACTGACAGCGAAATTAAAAAGTGCGTGTTCCATCAAATGTTCATTTGAAAACATTATTAGTGCATTTACGAATTCACATAAAGCAACTATGGTTACATATGCAATATGCATACTATTTAAAACACTCGAAATGAGAAAAGATGCATTGCATCATGTATGTAATCAAACCGGTAGGTAATACTGCATTAGTTCGTGTCAGACCAGCATCAAATGGCAACACCAAACAGCTGCTAATGCTAATGTCGTGTTGTGCAGGGTGGATTTCTGCATCCCCGGCACGAATCTGGTGGGCGGCTACAGCATGTGTTCGGCCCCTGACCAGCTGCGAACGGAGGGGACCCTGGAGCTGGCCGTTAAACGCTCCTCGTGGCCGCCGGCCGTCTGGATCCACCAACAGGTCAGTATATGAGCCGGGCAATGTACCGGCACATCAGTCTAGGTCGTGAGTTTCCCATCATGCGAGCGCTAAGGCTACCACGAACACCTTATCCATTAGTTCGCTTTTCTTTGTTGCGTATTATGTTTTACTAAATCGTGGAAATTGTCCATCGTAATTTCTTATAGATCACCTTCGAATAATAATCCCAAATCAGCTATATATTCTGTAATGATGCGTCTGTCTCGGCGCTCAGAATCGGCACCATATTAACATTTACTTTTTTCGTCCCTCATTGACGACCTGTACCGTGTTGGCTGTTCGCAGTGCCGGGTGGGCAGTCGGGTGACCCTGAAGGCCGGCGGTGACTTCTTCTTCCACCCGGCGCCCCAGGATCCGGCCCGGCCGCTGCTGCTGGTGGCCGGGGGCGTCGGTATAAACCCGCTGGTGTCGATCCTGCGCCACTGCCGCCACCTGCGCGCCGAGTCTCGCCGCACCGGCGCCGGATACGTGCCGCGGCCGGTGGAGCTGCTCTACAGCGCGCGCAGCCGCCACGAGCTCATCTTCCGGGTAGGTGGTGGGTGGGAGGGCGCAGAAACTGACACAGGTGCGCGAGCTTGCCGCATTATTGTGGCAAAACGAGAACATATTTTTGACCAGCGCCGCTACAGATGTTTTATGTGTAACTGAGATAAGGAATGCAACAATGTACGAATATAATCAGTTTTTTTACACCAAATGACTGCTTTTTGACAGGACACCATAGCGAAGATGGCCGACGAGGGTTTGGTAACGGCCAACCTATTCGTCACGGGAAATGACGTGCCTGCTAATGATACCTCCTGCCATAGTGAGTACTCACTCTCAAGGACAGTTTCTTGATAATTCTCATAAACAACGCTGTAGCTATGTACTCGTATTTTACCAATTAAAGGCGCGGATTTTCGACGCAAGGCGCACATGACCTGATGATCTCGTGACTACTTGATACCAGGGCCTTTGACCTCGTTACCCCATAAACTCGTGACCTCTGGCCCATGTCATTGCCGAGGGCAACTTATCAGTACCTATGAGCCGCTCTTATTATTTGACATAAATCTTGGGGTGCTCTTAGGCCTTGAGGTACCTACTCTACCCTCTTGACATCTGACCTCGTAGTCTGCCAAATCGTGACCTGAAAGTCGTGGCATATGACCTCGGGACTTGTAGCGCCGTGACCTGTAACCTTCGACGCGTGACCTCATGATCTCTGACCTCGTGATATCTCACCTCCCTCGTTATTACTTGACCTTCTAGTCTGAACTCTATAACCCCGTCCCTCTGACCGCCCCCCCCCGTCCGTCCGTCTGGGCAGACCGGCGCGTGTCCAGCTGGGACGTGGAGTCGGCTGTGGCCCGGCTGGGTGGCGCCCCGCTCTGTTACCTGTGCGGGCCCAGCGCCATGGTGGAGGCCGTCGAGGGGTGTCTGCTCGGCCGGCTCCGGTTGAACGCTGCCGACGTCCGGTTCGAGCGCTGGTGGTGAGCCCCGCACGTTCAGTCCGCCGGGGCGCCCACCCCGCATGGTCAGTCCGCCGGGGTGCCCACCCCGCACGGTCAGTCCGCCGGGGAGCCCATCCCGCGCGGTCAGTCCGCCGGGGTGCCCACCCCGCACGGTCAGGCCGCCGGGGTGCCCACCCCGCACGGTCAGTCCGCGCCCGGGGAGCCCACTCTGCGACACTCGGTGGCCGGGGGGGGGGGGGATGGTGATGTGGGGCGCTGCTCCACTGTGCAATGCAACGAGTCAAGTGATGTGAGACTTCTTTGAATGATAGAATGTAGATTGTTAAATGTGTATTGAAGGCACGGCATAGCTGTTGTTTGTATGAGTTTTTTTTTAGATTGACGGTATAGCTTATGTATCATTCACAACGATTTAATAAAAGGAAAGCAAACAGAAGTTATCACCTAATTTTCTTCTTTCGGGGTTAGTTCATCATTTTTAAAAAAGTCCTTGTGTTTCCTGATAACGACTTGTGGAGTTAGCACCATTCACTGTATGATTGTGACGGAACAACCGAATATGACATCGCAGTTCCACCACAAGACCGCTAAATTACGTCCACCTCCAAATGGAGCTTCTGTTCCTAAATGCGCTCGTGGAAAGTCAAAACACGTCCCGCCCAGACCATGAGTATGCTATCTGGGCACATCTAACCGGTCGGGCGCTGCTCGGGGCCGAAGGAGGCAGTTCATCCCCCGCGTCACTGTTGGGGAGATCGGAGCCCGATAGAGGCCCCCTGTAGGCTCACTGGGGCCCGGGCCGAGATCACGACACCTGAAACGTGTGAGGGCTTATGGGAGAACTCTAACGAGAACAGGCTGAATATGGGAAAGTGGTAAACATATGGAGGTGTAGGCGGAAGGTGCATGTGTTGTTTAGAGAACAGATATTTTGAGTTTGGCTTCTCCGCAATACTTGGTTCCCAAAACCGTTGCGTCTTTCCCCACCGAATAATCACTTTGACTTTATTTACAGAGCACTCGTGCGCTGCCATTGTCGGCGCCTTTGATTTCGGTGGCCCGGCAATGTTGTATATTCCCGAGAGTGCCAGCGGAGCACGTTTGGTCGGGGGTGCGGCGTCACCATAGCGATTGGTGCTGCTATCACTGCGCGGCCGGTAAATAAATGGAGCGGCGCTGTTTTCGGCCCGCTCCGCCCCTTTTGTTATGACTCTGTGGGGACAGACTGGCGGCGGCTGGCGCTCCATCAGTGATAGATGCGCGCCGTTGTTTCTGTTAATCGGATAATCTGGGCGCAACATTAATCACGGCGACAATAACAAGGTGTCGCAGGCGGCGGGCGACGTCGGCGGCGGCACGACGGCCCGTCCGGCCGCCCGCCGGTCCCCGGTGGGTGGAGCGCGCCGGCCGCCGCTGCCGCGCCCGCTGCCGCGCCCGCTGCCGCTGCCGCTTCCGACCGGCGCCGCCAGCCAAACAGAGTCGGCCGGCCCGCTCCAAACACTGTCGGTGGCCCCAAACATCGCCCCGGGCCGCCGCCGGGCGGCGCCTTCACACGGCAGAAAAATCGGCCGAAACTGCCGACCGGATGGAGAGAGGGTCCTGTTCGGCGGTCCGCTCCACAACAGCCTCGCAAAATAATCCGCCGTATACCTGTAAAATACTCAGAAAAGCACATGCAATTAGCCTCTGTTTGTGTTATCTCCTGAGTGCTGCGCGACGGGCTCTCAGCATTGAAAGGCTTCTGATCTTGGTATCAGTAAGTTTCCGTCGTTTTTTCACTGGCCAGCGGCACTTCAAACCCGGCGCCGCGGCCGCCGTCGGTAAACTGTGGGTTGTCGTTTAAACTCGCGGCGGCGATACTCGGCCGCCATATGCGATGTGCGGTCATTCGGCGGCAGCGAGGGTGTGGGCGCTCTCGGGCGCTGACTCAGGTGCATCTGATGGTGGCGGTGGGTCCATCACCTCCCTGTCATCCGCGCTCCGACGTCCTCTGTGACCTGTCCCACGCGTATTTCTGCTAATTCCTCTGCCGGATCGGCGGAGTATTTTCCGATGTGGCGCCGGTGCCTGGCTCGGCGCTGGAAGGAAACTCTGCCCGTGGGAGACGAGCGGGTGACAGGTACGACCCGGGACACACCCACTGGCCAGCCGGGCTGGCGCCGGCACCGCGGCCTCGGTCCGCAGCCGTGTTTGCCTCTGCCGACTACTGTTTGTGCATAGTTCCCGCAATGGGTCCACGATTCAGAAAAGGCAGCTCGCGTAATCTCTTCTTGGTGGGCTGGCTGACGAGACGAGGAAACTGAACGGCTGCCCGGGAGCAGCCGATCTCAGGCTGCAGGAGTTTCCGGCATGGCGTTTTAAGAAGTGCAAAGGTCATCTTAGTCATCATCAGTGATGAAATTGTATGTCGATCGGAGTAGTCATCGATTGTGCTGCGTTTTTGTTGTGTTCTTTGTGCAGTGTCCAGACGGACGCGGGACGAGTTCGGCCGTCTTATCCCGCCGACGACACCTGGTTTCTCACACCTACAGTCACACATGAGTTATTCTTCCTCCAACTATCTCCACTTCCTGCGACAGCTCGGTGTATATCCATAAACTTTTTATTAATGGGTTGATATAACGGGTGTCAAGTCCAAAATGAGACAAAATTGAAATCGCTCTATTTTCAACCTCCCTTTAGATATTCACCTGAAATTTGGACAGAATGTCCATACGTGTATTGCACGAGCATGATGTTAAAATATTTTGGCTACGTATTGAGGTCAGTTGTCATGGAGCCTTTGAGCAAGCAAGCCGCAAGAGACATTGTCGCGAGAGTAGTTGACAAAACTCGAACTTGACTAAGGCTCAGGTTTTCCGCCACGTTAAATCGCTTGGTATTCCACGATCGACTGATATATCGCGTTATCAATACATTCCTAGACAAAGGACACATAAGACGAGCTCAGAATGGCAGGCCTGCTCCCAAAATGTCAGCAAAGAGGCGCCAAGACCTTGTTCGCATGGCAGACGGCAAAGTCGGCGTCTCACTTCGTCTCTTAGGCCGCAGCTTTGGCATAACGCATGACAGAGTGAGACAAATTATCAGAGAGGAAGGGGTAAGATATAGGATGCGCCAGAAAGCTCCTCAGGTATCTTCTCAGCGAGAACAATCTCAAAAGGGCCGCCTGCGACCCCTTAGCCGGGGAAAACTGAGTGTCACTCGAGAGCAAGATGTCATCATGGACGATGAAAGCTACTTCACCTACACTGGCTCAGAAATGCCACAAAACCGTGGTTTTTACGCTGGGCCTGGTGGAGACACACCTTCGAATGTGACGTACCGTCCGATAAGGAAGTTCCCACGTACGCTTCTTGTGTGGATAGCCATGTCACCCAACGGAGTACCAAAACCAACAATTGGCCCCAGTTCAACAAATGTTAGCGCCCATGTCTACATCACAAAGTGCCTGAACAGCAACCTCAAACCGTTCATCGAGGCCAGCTACCGAAAGGGTGGATAGGCATTTTGGCCAGACTTGGCTTCAGCTCATTATGCACGTGCCACGTGCCAGTTTCTGGAGGAAGCTGGCATACCTGATATTTAATCCGCGAGGAAAACCCGCCGAATGTCCCGCAGCTGGGACCAATTGAGGACTTCTTGGGCATACTTAACCCGCGCCCTGGTGGGGGGGGGGCTATTTTTTGCCCCCCCTCCAGACTTTTCGATATATCTCCAGAACCGCTGCGCCGATCGTCACCAAACTTTCAGTACCCTACCGGACATCAATTTTACACATTGTGACTAAAAATTTTTCCAAAGGCTATGATAGGTTGGCCGGAAATGACGTCAGAGTGACGTCATGTTCTGCCGTTTTCGACCCAAAAAAGGGTTTCGCGGGAAGAGCTGTCAGGCCTATAGCTTTGCAAATACAGAAAAACGATAAGGAAATAAAAGCTGTAGAATTGACAGGGCTACAAAACTGCTATCTCGGATTTTTAAAATTTTTGGATTTTGACCCCCAAAAATCAAAAAATAGATTTTTTGATTATAATAGCCGAAAAATCCAAAAAGTTTTTTGAATTTCGAAAAAACCGGAATATATGTGATAGTCCTTACCGCCTTCTATCTACATACCAAATTTGAGATCGATACCTCTTTTTTTGGCCAAGTTACAGCGAAAAAACTGTTCAAAATTGATGACGTCAAATTTTCAAACTCAATTTTTAGCAATTCTAGACCTCGTAGCGCAAAACAAAGACCACCATTAGACTCCCCGTGACGAGCTGCATCGAATCAATACCCATTTTATGCAAAAATATCAACTTTGAAATTTGACCTTTTTTGACCTGACCTTGACCTGACCTCCACCAGAAAGTGACCTAAGCCGTACCTGATAGTCTTATAACCAACACCATTGAGTTGGAAATGAAAAATTGGCCATAAAACATGCATCGCACAACCTACCTAAAGTTAGGTTCATGTGACCTGACCTGTGACCCTTGGTGACCTGACCTGTGACCTGACCTGGTAATGTCAGTGACCTCTTATAGCAATATATGTACTAGGCAACTGACGCCCTATCGCTGATTCTCGACAAAATGCGTTTTCTTCGGTGTTATAGCGCATTCCCTAGATGACCCGTGAACGGTGAAACATTTCATCTTTGACCTGACCTGTGACGTCATCGGTGACCCCGAGGTCAATGAAATTTGGTTTCCTTCGACAAATTTGACAGGCCTTTCGAACGCCGTTTGAATTTTGCGGATCCGTCCAGTAGTTTCGGAGATACGAGGGGGGGCAAAAAATAGCCCCCCCCACCAGGTCGCGTTATAAACAGACCCCACCAGGGCGCGGGTTAAACAAGAAGTCTACCGCGGTGGCTGGACAGCGTCATCCGATCAGCAGCTGCGTGCCAGAATCCTGAGCAGCATCAAGAAAATTGTCCCGGAGGTGCCGCGATCGATGATGAAGATAGCGGGAGAGCACGTGCGTCTGGCAGACAGGCATGGACCCCTGGTTCAGATTCACTAGTACCAGTGGACTGGCGACAGAACAAGGTGTATGTGGTGAAAGTTTCGTTAAAATATCTTATGATACACAGTGTCTACCTTAATTTTGCGTTTGTCCCATTTTGAACTTGACACCCGTTACATTCTTTTTGGTTGTACTTAAAGGGACCCTCCCACCTTAACATTAGTTTTGAGTTGAGATAGCCAAGTTTGCGGCCAGGCTCAGAAACCACCATTTATCCTGGTTGCAACCCCCGCAGCTTTATGGTGTTCAAGAAATTTCTTCCCTTTACTTGCAGGGTGGGACCAGCGTGGTCCCTATCTCTTAACCATTACGGGAATCTGATGACGTCATCAGGCTTTCGAACGTCCGTTAAATGTTTGACTAAAACGTTTTGTAGCACGCGGTGGTATATGCTGCTTTGCGCGCAACAAATGCCGCACTTTCAAATAAAGTCGCTAGGAACAGCGGAGATCCCAAAAAGTAAACAAAAGTAAAAGTCTAATATCTTGAAAACCGGTGAATATTTTTCGATGAAATTTGGTAGATATTCGTTTTTCCTATTTCTGAACCGAGCAACATCACTTTCATGCCAATTCATTGACTTTTTTGAAGGTGGGAGGGTCCCTTTAACTGTTATATAACAAGTATTGTTCACTGATTTTATATTTCATTGGTACGTACTTTATCATGCGGACATTGAGCGACGACCATCGCACCTATCAAGAATCTAGAGTTAGTGGTCCCCCTTGCCCTCTTAATTGGCTTGCATTGTAGTATGTAAATGCAAGGGATCCGTGTCCCCCTAGAGGCGTTCATTGCATCCACCATAGCTTTTGAACGTTATTGTATCAGCGCATCGTTTATGCCCGGGGTATAGTTTTAGCGGATCCTGATCCCCGCAAGAGATCACTGGAGGCCACCCCACGGCGCCACGTGCTGCATTCCTCCCCGGTTCCCCATTCTACACCTGCCTCTGCAGTGTTCTGTCTCCCCCAGTAACTGTATTCTGCATCTGATTTCCACCATCTGGTTCTCTGTCAGCTCCGCGATTCCGCTGCAGTTCACCGTGACAGGCGGACACGCCGCGTGGCTCCCGTTCGCCGCCCACGGGCAGCGCGCCGCGGCCGGTCGCGCTCCCGGCCTGTCATGTTTGCCGCATCTGGCTCGTCGGCCGGGAACCACATACACACATCGATAGCGAGTGGCCGGGCCGGCGAGCGGCCACTGCCGGCCCGGGCGGAATACTAATGGCGCCGCGGCCGACCCGTCGTGTTCCGACCGCTCACCGCGCTGCGGCCACCGATGGACGCTGGCGGCCGGTAGTCCCTGGGATGGCAGTCCCTCAGTCCATCAGACAGTCCGTCAGATGGAGGCAGGCGGCGGCTGGCAGTCCCTCAAAGGTCAAACAGTCTCAGGCAATCTCTCAGTCTCTCAGACAGTCTCTCAGTCTCAGAGGCTCTGACAGTGCCTCGGACGGCAGCTCTCAGTCCCTCGGCCGGCGGCCCGCATCTGACTACCCGATCGCCGCGGCACGGCTACCAGAATTTGCACTCGCCGCGATGGATGGCCGTGTCCGAGAAGTATGCGGTAAGCCGGCCGATAAGGGTCGCCGACAATATGTGTGGCTGCGGCCGGCGAGGAGCGACAGCCGAGCGGTCTTACTCACCGGCCGGCCGCCATCGGCAGTGGGCGCACGTATCGGCTCCATATGGGCTGCCGCTCGGCGGCTTTGATCCCGGTGTCGTCGGGGCCGATATGGGGCCCGGCCGGCTGCTCTGGACGGCGGCTGGCCGGGCCGGCAGGACGTGCAGGGAGTCTGCCAGGCGGCCAGACTGATCCCGCGGCGATAGCCACCCGGGTGAGCGTGATGTGGCGCACCCAGCAGCCGTAAAGAACGACAACGATGGATTAAAACATGCATATTTGGGAAATGTTGACATTTGAAGACTTGCTCACGGTGATGGTAATCCCAAAATCAGCAACAAGAAATCAAATAACATACGTCCGTGTGAACCTTATGCGAACGATTCGGGACCAGTTCAAGCAACATGTAAGAAGAGTAGCTGAAGGCGTTTAAACTATTGGCAATACCAGAGCGTGTTAGAAAAGCAATATAGATAAATCAAACGTAACATCAGTCTACTTGCCAGAAAGACTCCCTGATTATTTCCATGATCGCCAAAATTCGTCCAATAGGCCGCCTCCTATCTAGACAGTTCGACGTGGCTTACCTTGGAATTGAGCAGGCTAATCCTGGATGGAATTATTTCCATCATTTCTACACTTCCCATAGCGTGAAAAATGTCTTTCAGTAGGCTCCATCAATCTCTTCTCGCTGGCTTGTCTTGTCACTTTCCGTATAATGTGATTACTATCTTAGTTGAATTGTAGGCGCTGTAGTCTGACAACTTTATTGCCACCCCACTGTGGGTTTCCGCTAATCCCCATCATTACAAGGGGCAGTCAGAAGCCGAGGGTGCGGTGCGCTCCGGTGGTGTCTGACCGCTGTGCGCCGGATCAGGCCTGCTGGGCGCCGCGGCTGACAGCGGCCGGTGACGGGCGGACTCCACCGGCGCGCCGGCCGCCCTCTCCGCAGGCGCCGCCCACCCATCAGCCCCTCTCGCGCCGGCCACTGTCGCGCCTGTCAAGATACTCATCGGCTGCTCATCATCATTAGCATGTAATGAGCTGGACAGCGTGGGCCGTCGGCGCGCTGGCCGGCGCCGCTCATTGGCCGCCGGCCGGCCGTCACGTGACCGGCGGCTAGGACGGCGCGGGGCGGCGCGGCGGCGGCAGTCTCGGCGGCGCGGTGACGCCGGTGACGCTCGGTGACAGTCGCGGAGATGGCCAACCGGTGGCCGACGCTGGCCGCGCTGGCCGCGCTGGCCGTACTGGCAGCGCTGGCCCCAGCGGCGGCGTTCGAGCAGTGGGACACGGTGCCGGGCCGCGGCGGCCAGCCCGTCTGCATCACCATCCCGCACAACATGACGCTGTGCCGCGGCATCGGCTACTCGATGATGAAGCTGCCCAACCTGCTGGACCACGACAGCCTGTCGGAGATCTCTCAGCAGGCGGCCTCGTGGGTGCCGCTGCTGAACCTGCGCTGCGACCCGGACGCGCAGCTGTTCCTGTGCTCGCTGTTCGCGCCCATCTGCATGGAGCAGCACATCTACCCGTGCCGCAGCCTGTGCCAGAAGGTGGAGCACAGCTGCGGCGCCCGCATGCAGCAGTACGGCTTCCCGTGGCCGGACATGGTGCGCTGTGACCAGTTCCCGGCCGACAACGACATGTGCATCACGGCCCAGTCGGGCAAACAGCCCTCCGGTGAGTGAGTGAGCGCGATACGCCGCACCCGGGGAGACGCACCGCCCGCTGCCCCGGGAGACGCACCGCGCGCCTCTCCCGGGGAGACGCAGGGGAGACGGGCAGAGATAGATGGGGACGGAGGGGAGATTGGGGGGCGAGGGATGCGTGGGGACTTGGGAATGGAATCTTGGAGGCGGATACTAGGGGCGAGAGAATTGAAACATACATTGGCTGGAAAGCATATTTGGGAACCGTGTAGTTTGTTAAAAACGAACCAAACGGCAAACCATAATCCACTGGTGAACGGAATGCTAATTTATACCTAGACACAGACAGCGAGACTCTGCCGACGCCGGCTCGCCAGTGGTCCTCGGGTGGTCTGGTCAGCGGTCACCTGCCGCTCCCTGCTGCCCCTTTAGCTGCCCGGTAGCCGCTCCTGGCGGCCCATGAGGACAGTAGCCGCTCTCGACGGTCTCCGAGTCCGGTAGCCGCTCCCTGTGGTCCCTGAGCTGCCCAGTAGCCGCTCCCGTGGCCTGGCGGGGAATGTCGCCGTGTCGGCGGCAGCCGCGACACGGACGCCCACATGGCCGGCTTCCGGCCGCCGCCGTGCTCGTGAGCTGCTGGTATGTCACAGTGCCGCAGGTGCCGCCGGCCGCGGTGACATGCACGAACTCGAGTGTCTACCGCGACAGACAGCTGTGCCCCAGTGTCTGCCGAGACAGACAGCTGTATCCCAGTGTCTACCGAGACAGACAGCTGTGCCTCTGTGTCTGCCGGTGTGTCTGCCGCGACAGACAGTCTGTCGCAGTGTGTCTACCGCAACAGAAAGGTGTCTCGGTCACCGATGGAGCGGCCGAGAGCAGTCTCAGCGGTTGTCCAAGTCATGATGGCTGGCTTCTGTGCAACAGTTGGCGACCCATGCTGATGCCATAAGATGGTGCGCTGCGCGATTCTTGCACAATCACATGCAAATGTGCAGATTATCGGCGACTATAGAGCGGTCATGGCACGAATCGGCCCTTGGAATACCAATGCAATGGCTGACATATGGTAACGAAAACCAGCAAAAGAGACTGCAGCCTGCATATTTCCAGTAGCGTCCGTATACAGTTGTTTTGTAGATGAGCAATGGCTCACAAGTCACATGCATTCCATGTTTGCTATTTATGACTTGCAAATTTGGCTGTGAATCCTCTATTTTTCTTCGACAGTACCACATTCTTCCTGTGTAAACATAAACGGGCCGCCAGCCGCATTAGGTATGCTAATTGTTTTTATTTTGTTGTGATCATGCCTTTTGGGCTTAATAAGACGATTGTAAAGCTATGGAATGATAGGATAGAGTGGAGACAAGGGACTGAGCGGGCCACCGAGCGGTGCACCGCGGCGGAGTGGGTGTGATCGTCCCCGGGAGTGCCCCGATGAGACGGCCCGCCCTGACACTCAAACGGTCACCCCGGAGAGGTGCACTCCTGTTGGAGAGCCGACCCCACCACCGCACAGTGTGGCCGAAGACCAGTTTAGCGCGAATTTAATCCCAGCGCCGCTCGGATCCACTGAAAATGGTTCTCTGGCTCCAAAACTGACGTTTACCCCTCACCGGACCTATTGGTTTTCAAAATACCCCCCCCCCTTCGCCGGCCGAAGGGGGGGGGGGTACGACCCCCGTCGCTGTTTCGCCCCTGATGAAGCTAGAGCCTCGCGGAAAAAACGAGCGTGTGTGCCGTTACGAGACGCAGCAACTGGTATCCGATTTTAAGGTCTCAGGTTAACCTGTGACCTCTGAGTTCAGGTCAAGTGGCCCAAGGCACGGATTCGTTTTCTATTAATAACTTCGCGAAAAAATGCCGCAGAGTCGCAATTTTGGCATCATCGTGTTCGCCTCGCTCAGGTGCGTCGAATGGTATGCTTTTTGTTCGGCTGAAGTCAACTTAAGGTGTTGACCTCGGGTCAAGGTCAGGTTAGAGCCCCCCAGATCACGAAGTTGGTCGAAGGAGGTCATGTTGCATATCATTCGATTCGGCAGGTCTTCCTCAGTCCATTGGTGGCTTTCCCGACTCGCTAGCTCAATTTGATCAGGAGTTATTGACGAAAAACTCTTATTATCCTAGTGACGTCACAAATGATGTCACGTAAGGCCAATAATGCAAAAGTGAAGCATCGAACCTTGCAAGGAGTGCATGAAATCACGATTTCGTGTGCTTGAGATAGTTAATTAGGCTGGAGCCTGTTCGGCCGAGCCGCCCCCCACCTTGGTCAGGTCACGCCGGGCGGCCGACTAGACATGTTCAAAGCTGAATTGACGGCAAATAGGCAAAAAGTGGCAGCTGAAACTTGCTCGCTTATGTTCAGAAATGTGCGGAGAGTTCAGCCATGCCCTATTCGTCATATCCATTTTTATCCATTTTGACATTTTCCAACTTCTTTATGAAATACTATTGTGAGAACGATACACATGCAGGGCTCCTGTTCTAACTCATTAAACTCAGAAACCATTCATTGAAAAGCTACCATGATAGCAGAAACAGCTTCATCATGAATTGTGCTATCCGGTGATATGCTATTTTCTCATATATCTTCTCGAAGCTTCCGTAAAATTTACATTGAAACCTGGACATATTTCTCAGTACCATATAGCCCGATTTCAGGAACCGGATCGTGGGTCTACTTTCGGCAGGGATATAAGTCCTCAAATGATAAAGTGGCTTAAAAATAAGGTTCTATCCGATAACTTCGGACAATTTCCTACCCATTGATAGGTATAAATAACAGTTTATCGAAAGTCGGGTTTTTGATTAAATTCGCGCTAATCTGGTATTCGGCAAGACCGTGCACCGGCTGTCTGGTGGGGCTGACCGTCAGCACGGACAAGGTATAGTGCGAGCAAGGCTGAAAAGATGCGGATGGGTTAGTCCTGAGTTTTAGCGAGGACAAGCCTTATTTGTTTGGTGTAGGTGTTCTGATCGGAAATGAAGAATTGATAAAGGTAGCTTCTTCAGAGAGCTAGTAAGGACAATTCTTACCGTTGAAACCCATGCACAGCTGAAATAAGTAAGCCATGTTATTTGATTTCACTTCCAAGTTAATTAATGAAGTTGACATTAATTAGCCAGCTGACAAAGTAGGTTGTCAAAATGATGCCGCTGTTGGCTTGTCTTGTCTCCAAATAAGGCCATAGCCAATTAATAATTCAATCAATCAGGAGCTAACTGGTAAAACAATGATAAATTGCTGTGTTTATGAAAGCTGTCAAACCACTCATCAGATAGGTGTCAGTCAGTGAGTTCCCAGTCAGGCGCAGTTATTTCTGACGTGTAGTGCCGAGAACGACAGATGCACGGAGGCACCCGCCGGCAGATCGTCAAACCGAGTTCTCCGTGAAGGGCTGCAGGCACCGGGAGTCGTATCACTGGACAGGTAGAGACGGTCGGATGTTCATTAGGTGAACGTGATTACTAGGCATACACTCCGCTTCACGTAGTTAGCTGAAAAGTTGGTCTCTTGGTAGTCGGTAGTTGGTTCTCGTTTGGTGTGATGAGCGCAGCTCAGCAGGTCTGAATCTATCAATTATCCGCTAGCCCAATCAGGCAAGCTCGATCTGCTCCATGAAGATGTCACCCGGTGGCGGCGGACACGGGCAGCGGGGCCGATGGCGGTCCACGGTCCCCCCATCCCGCAGACGGGCCCGTCCCGTTCCGTCCCGTCCCGTCCCGTCCCGTCCCGTCCCGTCCCGTCCCGCTCCCAGGACCTGAGACGTCCGGGCCTGTCCGGGTGTGGAGCGGCCGGTTGGGCGGTCGGCCGGCTGTCACACCTGTCACGGACCTGTCGCCGGCGGCTGCCGGTCCCGGCCGATCCTATCGGGTGTGTGTCGGCGTTCCGGCCGCGGTTTGTTGTGTCAGAAAACACGCCGGCCGCCGATAGGGTCTGGGCCGCGTCTGGAGCCGCCGGCTGACCGCTCGGTAGTGAGTGGGTGAGAGGTGAGAGGCTCGGCAGAGCTGCCGCCATCAGCGGCTCACAGGGCTCAGAGTGTTGACGTTGACGTCAGCGGCTCAAACAGGAGGTGCCACCGACTCAAATGGAAGGCAAGGACAGTGGCTCAGAGTCGCGGCACCAATGGCAGGTGCCACCGGCTCAAATGGAAGGCTGTGACGGCAGCTCAGAGATGCGGCACCAGTGGAAGGCGCCGCCGGCTCAGAACGGTCTCTGTCGGCAGCGGCTCAGGGCAGCCGGCCCCACCGACTCAAATGGAGGGCTGGGACAGCGGCTCAGCTGCGGCACCAACGGAAGGTGCCTCCGGCTCAAATTGAAGGCTAGGACAGCGGCTCAGAGCGGTCAGCACCTGTGAAAGGTGCCACCGGCTCAGCTGGGATGAGGTTGGACCTGGGTGGCTCAGAGCGGCCGTGCAGCAGCGGTGGGAGGCGACAGCGGCTCAGATTGGAGCCTGGCCCCGCGCAGCCGCCGCCGCCGCCGCTCCGTGACCGCTGATGCGCTAGAAGAGGCCGGTCTTGATTGATGCAGGCTGAATGCTAGGAGTCGGCTCCGTCCGGACTTGGTCCGCAGTCGACCGGGACCGGGTGTCGGTTTGGATGCAGTCCGCAGATGAAGGATTATTAAGATGACGGACCATTGCTGCGTGAGAAACACAAACGCCTGAAGTCTGATGTGACTGGGCCTTCACAGCCGGCCTGCCAGAAAAGGTTGTTCTTGGTTAGTTGTTTTTCTCCCTAATGGTGCCATGCTTGTATTTTTCAGTTGGCACGTTACATCAGGTAGAATGCCGACGGTGAGTACTGCTGAATCGTTTCCTCTGTGACTAAGACAGTAAGCACGAACCTCCATTTCTCACAAGGCCACGAGACAATTTCCTTGCGAAGTATTTCATAGTATTTGTGCTTTTTCCACTAGTGCTGGCGCCTCCAACCGTGTGCTGACATCACTGAGAACAGTTAGGATGCGTGCCAACTGTCTGCTTAATTAAACATTTTTTGATCTTCCCAAACAATAGTGTTTGCAGCCTGCAGGAATGTGTAAGACATGTGTGATGAAAGGATAAAGCAGCTGTTATTAGAGTTTGGTGTCAACTGTCAAGGTGTAGCACTGCTAAGATGATGAAAGCTAACGTGCTGTTTGATGTCCCATGGCATGGGAGGAACAAAAGTGTCGACGAAGTAGCTTCAGACATATCAATACTTGTTTGCTTCTCTTTCTTACGAAAAGGCTAATTTGCATCCCTAAATTATCGACCCGATTTCCGGGACAGAAGTAGGTACCTACATAGTTATATAAACAAACGGCATCATGACGTGCCCCGTAGGTTATGCACTTATGCAGGCAGGGCACCCGCAACCCGTACTAGAGCATGCGCCAGTCATACAAACTCAGGCCCCATCCTCCGAGAAAACGATGACATGCCATTGAGCTGGCAGGGGATCATCGAGGAGTGTTTCACATCCTCAGATGCGACATTGAGAGATTTGATAGATCCTGTTGCAGTTGATCCGACATGAGGGTATCGTTTCACACCTTTGCTTAGGAATGCCTTGCTCGAATCGATAAAACGTACAGTTACTGAGCCAGTTGATTTATCAGTGTCCTTATCAGTTAATGGAAATATTTCGAGACGGAAGGTCGAATGCTCCGCCCTACATATGCGCGTTTTAATATGCTCTCCGATTAAATGCGTTTATGTTATTGTTTTAATCGTTATCATTTTAATAGAATTTCATTTTCAGCCGCTCATCGATACCTCTATTGATATGTAATGATGAACAAGCATATATGATTATTAGGTATATCTTTAACCCGCGCCCCCCTGGGTTATTTCTATAACTCACCCCGCTGGAGGGGGGGGGGCTATTCATGGCCCTCATCCTAACTCCGAAACTACTGTGCAGATTGTCAAAATTCCAATGTCTTCTGAAAGCCCAGGAAAATTTGTCGGGAGCAATCAAATTTTATTAATTTCGAGGTCACTGATGACGTCAACGGTCAAAGCTCAGGTCAAAGGGAAAATTATCAACATTTGGCTTGTTCACAATTTGGGCTCTGGTCGCTGGCTAACTTGTAAGATCAGGCTCATTTTTGGTTTCACACTCATGAACAGATGCCCGAGATACCCTGAGGGTACCGAACTTGTACTTCGAATTGTTCAGGTCAAGGGCAGGTCATCCGTGGCCCGTGGGTCATCCTACCTATGTCACGGAACTTTTATATAATACATCGGCTACGCGACGCATGTTTTATGGTCGATTTAGGCCATATATTTCGAAATCAGCGTCGTCTGTGTCATTTGAAGCAATTTTCAGCTGAAAGCTAAGGTCATTTTCAGGTGAAAAAGGTCAAATTTTGAAGTTCAAAAGTCCGAGATAGCGGTTTGGTTATTGGTAGTCCCGTGTATTTTGATAGAATTTTTTTTTTTAATACCTATATTTTTCAGTTTTTATCTAAATAATTTCAAAAAATTTGAAAATCCGAGATAACGGTTTGGTAGTCCCGTGTATTTTGAGTCCGCTCGTGCAAAAAAAATGGATCTAGCTCAAAACTGAGCTCTTGAGAGTGATTGGCGTAGTTCAATGTTTTGCATCAAATTCGGCCAAACATGACGTCACTCTGACGTCATATTCGGACAGCTATGGTAGCTACGATTTTTTATTTAGACAGAAGGTGTCAAATTTATACAGTCAAAACTCAAAGGTACTGAAAGTTTCGTGTTGATACGTCTAGCGGTTTAAAAGATATGCCAAAAAATGAGAGGGGGCTCTATATGGCCCCCCAGTGTGGCGCGGGCTAAACAGATCTTTGATCTGTAGTCTGTACGATGCCAGATCTGTAGTGCTCATTTGTAAGTGTGTCCTCCTTGACGTGTGCTATCTCGAATTATTACCATATATTATAAAACATAATTGAATGCATGCAAGTATACTTTTTTCCCAAGTCCCACCTACCGACAGTAATTTTTTTAAATACATGGTACAGTTAAGTCATTGCATGGAAATCAATGAACTTTTCTGTCCTACACTGAGAAAAAAAATTATTCCCCTGGAACACCTTTAAGGGTGTGTACCAAACTGCACCTCGCTGGGGTGTCAGACGGGTGTCACTTTTGACACCAATACAGGTGTCATTGGGAATGAAACACCGGGTGTCTGACACCCTTTTAGGTGTCTGATACCCTTTTGGGTGCACACCCAAAAGGGTGTCAGACACCCGGTGTTTGATTCCCAATGACACCTGTATTGGTGTCAAAAGTGACACCCGTCTGACACCCCAGCGAGGTGCAGTTTGGTACACACCCTTAAAGGTGTTACGAGAGTGTCCATTGGATGCCAAAAAAGGTGTCGACACATTCTTACATTTATTGGTTCAAACAGGCATATCGCATACAATGGCATTCCTATCTTGTATACAGCAACAAACTATAAAGTACAAAAAATATGGGCCCTATATTTACGGAGAAATCCAATGAAAACTCACCGAAACACATCGGGTCCATTCACAGTGAGAAGTTGCTCGCATTTCAGCAATGATAATTAACCGTCGATTATCTCCAACCAGATGTTATTCCGCAGTTCACTTGCTTTCGTTTCCATGGTGCAATGCTGTGTTGTCATCCTCACTCCAGACTTCAAATTTCACCGAGTACCGCCCGCCTCGTCATTTGAATAAACACGGAGCATGCTACAAATAAAAGCTAAACATTATCATTAACGCACAATCACTTGAAGAAGTACACTGCGAACAACGTTCGGCGCCACTATATCCACATAAATTCAAAAAAAGCCCTGCCATCACTCACACCGCACACGCACCACGTGGCACGCCGCCGCCAACTGAAATCTAACGGCTTTCCTGCAAGGTGGCGCTTTTTGATCTTCGCATGGTTGACGCCGTGACTAGCACACAAATGACGTCACACAATGAAGCTTGCTGATTGGGTAATGATTCAAACCACTGGACCTGCTGTGGTTTCTAGCAGTGCCACGGAGTCAGAGTCGGAGTCTGATGGAGTTGGCAGTTCTGGCCGGAATAGGAGTCCATTTTGGAAGACAGAGCGGGAGTGCGAGTCACTGAAAATCCGTTAGACACCGCATCCCTGGTTCCTAACACAAGTGACGTCAGAACAATTTATGTGATGATTTAGGTTCGAATACACGACAGCTTTCAAACATTTCATGACTCATGCTGGAATGTTCCTCAACAAATGACAACACACGTGAAGGTATCACAAGGGTATCAGATCCCTTTTAAGGAACATTTTTGTTTACACCTTTTGAAGTGTTGATGGTTTAGGGTGTTTGACACCCGAATGGATGTTGGTGTAGGACACCCATTAATGTGTCTTTCTGAATCCCATCATGGTGTGTTTAAAAGCGCGTTGCACTTGAAGGTTGTCATCGTGGTGTTGTACACCTCCATGATTCCCAAAACAACATTTTTGACACCAATCTGGGCGTTATATATGACACTGCAATGATGTCCGACACCCGTGAGACACCCCATGGGAATATTTTTCCTCATTTTTTTCACGCTGTTTTTGGTGTCAGATCCTTTTGCAAGTGTCAATGTGACACCTCTAGCAGTGTCGGACACTCTTAACATTCCGCTTCAATAAATGGCAACACCTGTGAAGGCATCATAAGGGTGTCAGATGCTTTTAAAAGAACATTTTTGACACCTTTTAGGGTGTTTGATACCTTAGAGTGTTTGATACCCGGATGGGTGTGGGTGTCGGACACCTATTAAGGTGTCATGCTGAATCCCATTAAGGTATATCTAAACGCTCGCATGCGAATGAACACTTGAAAGGGTGTCATCGTGGTGTTGTACACCTTAATGATTCCCTAAACAGCATTTTTCAACACCAATCTGGGTGTTCGATGACACCTCCAATGGTGTCTGACACCCGTAAAACACCCCTGGGGAATAATTTTTTTTCTCAGTGTAGTTGTAAAATATGTAGGTACTTTTCAACTCCAGTCAGTAGTCACCAATGTTTATCTCATATTTTCCCGTCACTGATCCAATAGTAATAGCGATTTCAGATGTCACAATTGTGCGGCGTCCTCAAAGCGATCTAGTCGCAAATCTGCAGAAATTAATGGGTTGTCTCCGTCGTGTTTCGTATCGGCGCACCCATCAGTCTGCGGCGTCAGAGATAGCCGGTGTACGGGAGCATGGCTCTGACTGCGGGCTGCTGATTCCTCCCGGCTCGAACGGTGCCGGCGATACCAGCCGACTGAGACCGGCGTCAGACTTTGATGATACCAGGCGGGCTTTCCCATCGCTGCATATACGGCTTTATTTGGTGTAAGGGTGATTGATGCGCATTTTCACCGACGTTGGCCGCTAAGGAATGATTGGAATTTTAATGGGCGGGATATATCTCGAGCGGCATCTGTGAGGCTGAATATAATTAGGTCTCGAAGTTCATATTTTAACGCGTCTTTTATCGGATATTTTCATGGTATAAGACATAATGTATGGCTTCAAAGTTCACCTAAGGCAAATATGTCAGATCGCAGCAAAGATCACGTAGCGACACTTCATGCAGGAAGTCATTTCCCGGTACGGTCATTAACTACTTTTGAATCTCGGTGCAGCATGGAAATGTCATTTCCTTGTGCCCAAGGACTTACGAAATTAATATAGAACAAATCGTGCACCCCATACGCTGCAGAACATTTAAGTAATGTCAACTCAATTACGACACTATAGTTATTTTCTTGCATTTCCTGAAAAGGTTCGTGGAATGTGACAGTCTTATATAGTTTTATATGTCGATATAAAATATCGGCGTGCGTATCACGTATGGCTTTGTTGCATCGACTAAGAAGGGGAAGATGACATGAATGCTGACTTGAAAAGAAGAGTACCTAAGTAGGGACAATTGACATTTGTCGTTGTTTCCTTTCGTTTGGATTATGTTGCCTCGTTTTAAGTAAAACGATGTCTGAGCTCAAAGCTGTCTGTGGGTATAGTTATTATGTGTGACCTCCCCGCCAAGTGCTTAACATAATGCAACGAAAAATTATAGATCTTATTGTATGTACGCAATATTGTGCGGCTGGTGATGAACGTTACGTCACGGCGCCGTGTACCGACTGCCGATGGTGTGAGCGCGGTAGCCGGTCTGGAGGGCGCCGCGCCCAGACTCGTGTCGGCGCCGGCCGCTGCCGGGGCACGTCTGGGGGCGGCGGGGTCCGGCGGCACGGCGGCGGCTCGTCGCGTGTCGGCGGCGGCGGCTCCGTCGCGTGTCGGCGCCGGCGGCGGTGCCCGATTTGGTGCCGCCACCGGCCGCGCCACCCCCGGCCGACCCGCCGGCAGCCGAGCCGACCGGCCTACCGCCGATCACAACGGACCGCTTCCGAAAACACCAACTAAAATGCCGCTCAGCCGCTACTCACTCGACAAACTATTCGAAAAGTTACGATAATCTGACCAACAGCTGGCCGAACAGACAGGCTAAGTTGGAGGAAAGCGGTGGGTGTCCAGGTGATCTGAGCTGATGGCTAACCGTAAGCTTTGTAATCTATGCGCTAATGCTGACAAGGCGTGCTGACGTGCCCGGTTCAGTGTGACACTAACGTTCCATCTCAAGGCCCGTGATATGCCCGGGTATACTCCCGACGCTGGAGTTCCCGAGCGTGGTGAAAGATCACTTCAACTCGGTACACTTTGTGTGGTTGGCGGTGTGTGTAAACAATGTCACATTTGTGAGGTTTATTATATAAATGTTGTCATTTGCATAGACGCAAGGCAAAACTCCTATTGTAAAGGATATTCGCTGGCTGAGGTATGAGTAAAGGCTTCACAGTTCAAAGAAATATTTTTAGTTTATTTTCGCATCACCAAGAAAACAAATATCCATAGGTACCTACTAAAGCGTAATATGCATACAATAACCGGTGAAGTCACCAGATGAAATCATTTCGCCCAGGCGCTCAGTTCAACTAATGCTCCTCAAAAGGTAATTTTGTAATGCTGGGTCATGTGCCTTCATGTATGTATATGGACAGGGTAACTTTTAAAGGGGGAAAGGGGAATTTCCCCCCCTCGAAAATTCCGCTCCCCTTTTCAAATTGTGCGTGAACGGCTAGGGAGGGAAGGGGGAATTTCCCCCTTTCAGATTTATTTTTGAGCCCATTTTCAATCAATTCGCTACTCAGATTCTATAGGGGAAGTTGGGGGAACGCCGAATACTTTTTTTCTGACGCCCGTAGCACGCAAGGTAGACAACATAAGCTTTTCTTGTTGGCGTCATTCGAAAGGCCAGTCTTTTGCCTTTCAAACATACCAGGCGCATTTGATGAATTCGCATACCGTTACGCGCACAAACTAAAAATATCAAAGAAGTGACTTTTTCGGCGTTGCCCCGGACTGCGGGGAAAGCCGAAAATGGGAGAAATGATCTACGGGGAATGCCGACATTGATGTTTTGCCACTTTATCTCAAACTTTATCCAGAATTTATCAAAGCTGACACGCGTTTTAAGAGCTTGAGAACGCTTGGTGCACACTGGAAGTTATAATTGTGTGATATAATAAGAAAATGCCAGGTAAATAATTCCTTATAGGTAACAGGCCGTTGTGTCGGTTGAAAGTGTAATTTGTGTGACTAAAAATTCGCGTTGCTATTCTACAGCAGTAAAGTCCACGTAGCGTGCTTTAACGTGCGTAATTGCACGTTTTCGGCATTACCCCAGCCAGCCATACTTTCATTTGCAGGCCCATAACTTTTCAACGTGCCGTATAAATTTCAAATAGGCAGCACATTTATGCAAAGACATGCTGAAGATTACTTGACCGAATTGGCCAGACAAACGGTAGCATAATGAGTAAGAAATGCAGCTTCAAAGGCGCATGTAGTACAAGGAACGCGTACCTTGAAAACGCTCTTGGCGCCCTCACAGCCGAAGTATTCCGAATGACGACTCGTAACAAACATGCGATAATTGTAGTCACTTAAGCTTCAGAGCATCACTGACAGGTGGCATCCATGTCTTACGGTTTTCGAAATATCTCGAATTTCGGCTTTGCCCCAACTCCGGCATTGCCCCAACTTCCCCTAATCATCGTTGATCAGACTCTTGTCATCAATCAACGTTGCTGGCGCTTAGATAATTTTCCATTTGAGGCTCCATCCAACCATTTTACGTTCAGTGCAGCGGGAACTCCAGATTTGACCCGATACCGATCGGATGGTCGGTGGGACCGTCTCTTGTTTTGTCTCTTCCGTCTCTTCGCAATCACTGACATATCGCTACAGGCGTAGAAACCGGCGGGGGACGGGGGTCATGACCTCTTCGAACCAAGGGTCTTCCTTCGAACCAGGGTCCTTCAATCGGTCTTGGCCTAGCAAAAATAGTCACGTGCTAACCTCTCTCTATTTAGAAAAGCGCTACTTGATGTTTAGCCAGAGTAATAGGTTGATACTACTGATTGACTTTTGCAAGGGCGCAGTCAAGTTGGGACCTCCCCCGCCCCTTACCGCCAAGGTAGGTACCTACGTATATTTTTAGCTAATTTATTTTTTTTGGCAACCTAACAATATAAAGTGGCCTGAATCCGGGGAGAGAGTAGGATTTGGGGGTAGGTAAGGTTCTGCAGGCGCCATCCTAACAAAAACCTAATGGCATTGGGCCCCCTTTCAGATGCCACTGGATCCGCCCTTGCCCCGAGCTTTATTCCCCCTCTCGACTTTTCCTGTAAAAGTAACCCTGTATATGGAAGACCCCATAGTTTACCTTATGTACATGTGCAAAATGCATAATACAGGGGGGGGGGGGGGCGAAGTTGTAGCCCTTCTATCGCGTGAAGTAACATGAAAACTTAGAGATTTCGCTTTCCGTTTCGAAGGTCGGCGCAGCAGGTCACCCGTCATTTCCCCGCGCTCTGATCACTACCGATATGCTCCGGACGTTAAAGGGACCCTCCCACCTTCAAAAAAGTTTATGAATTGTCATGAAAGTGATGTCGCTCGGTTCAGAAAGAGCGAAAACGAATATCTACCAAATTTCACCGAAAATATTCACCGGTTTTCAAGATATTAGACTTTTACTTTTGTTTACTTTTTGGGATCTCCGCTGTTTCTAGCGACTTTATTTGGAAGCAATAATTTGGCAGCTGAAAGTGCGGCACTTGTTGCGCGCAAAGCAGCATATACTACTGCGTGCTACAAAATGTTTTAGTCAAACATTTAAAAATCGTTAGATATCTGCGCTGACGTCACACATTCAGAGGGGTATTCCTATGCAGTAGCCCCTCTGAATCAAAATGCTGCAATTTTGAAATTCAATATTTCCGATTTAAGGCATTTCTCGATGTTATGAGTGCCGAAACCGGTAATTGTGAGCCAGGGACCCCATTTTGGCTATCTCAACTCAAATCTAATGTTAACCCTCGCCGGCACAGGGGGGGTTGATGCAACCCCCCTATGGTTTTTCGCGAATAACTCGCGTAAAAAGCGGCTGATCGCGACGAAACTTTCAGTACCCTCGCATTGATCAATTTTACACCTACCCTGAAAATTTCATGACCCTGACCCCAATGACCTTTGACCTGTGACCTCTTTTCTGTGACCATGTTTGGCCGAAATCGCGGTTCGGCGCATGTCGGCTCGCATTAGTTGCGCGTTTGCAAGCTTTTCGTGGTTTCAAACGTTCAAACATGTGATTTGATGTTACTCCCATGCATTAGGGTGGGTGTCAAGGTCACCTGAAGGTCAGGTCAGGTCATTGACCTTTGGTGACCTCGGGTGACCTCGGTTCACTTTTTCGAGTTTTACATGTTTCTAGGCTGGTTTTTGGAGCTGAATTCGAATTTAGCAACCATTTGAACATTTACGAAGTAGTTTTGGTGCCTTCGTAACATGTTGCGAAGCTGTCCGAGGCGGTTGACACGTATTACGAATACCCGTCACAACCCCTACCGGTTGACATGACCTGACCTGACCCGACCTGGTCTAAATATTTAAAGACATCATCTCTGATCAAAACTAACACGATATTCGTGATCAGCACCCCGGAAAACCACATGGCAGCCACACTTTACGACTTTCTAACAGGTCCCGATTTTCCCGGTTTTCGGGTCATTGACCTGACCTGGAAGGTCACCCGATGATCTAGGACCTTAAAATTGGGTATCATCAGCTTCCTCTCGTGACGGGCAACACGCTCGTTTTTTCCGCGAAGCTCTAGCTCGATCAGGGGCCAAACGCGAGGGGGGGGGGTCGTACCCCCCCCCCCCCCTTGTGCCGTCGAAGGACTCAAAATGGCCTGTGCCGGCGAGGGTTAAGGTGGGAGGGTCCCATTAACCTGCGTCGACACCGTCAAAACTATCGGAGGGGGGGGCTCCTTCACATTATTTTTCGTCATAATCATTTAAACTATATGATGTTCGTATATGCACTTTACTACAGCAATCAAAGTAGAAACGCATCCTTACCACAAAGCGTTAGTTTCCCATGCGACAGCAATCAGTATTGTACGGGTCCGGTCCGCTCCGAGATCCGGGCTCCAGTCGGCTTGTAGCGCCGTGCTGACCGCTTGCTGACGACCCCCGTCAGCAGCCGCCCGGACCTGTCAATCAGCAGCCGGCTCTCGGCAGCGTGTTAGTCTGTCATCGTGGCACCAGCGTCCGGCCTCCGGGACTGTGATGATTCAGCCCGCCATCCTGTCAGGCCCCTTATTTGGTCACCTGTCTCAGCTGGGGCCATCTTTTTCAGTAAATAATTGTAGATGGCTCTATTTGTCTGTTATATAAATTGTAAGTGTTTTATACATTATAAGCTAAGCTCGAAGGGTTGAATAGACGGAGCTGGGTGAACTGAATGTATCAAATCGAAATCCACTTAAAGGAAATAGTTCACTTTCACGAAATTATTTTTTTTTTGCAACGATTTATGATTTTTTATGTTCAAAATAATCAGCAAAGAAAATAAAACCTTTTTATAACAAAATATTTTTTTTCTTTATTTTGATATAGGAAGAACTTTTCAGTTTCTGTAAGGCACACGCGATCCAGTATGAAAAGAGCATGGGTC
This sequence comes from Amphibalanus amphitrite, assembly GCF_019059575.1. Taxonomy (NCBI): domain Eukaryota; kingdom Metazoa; phylum Arthropoda; class Thecostraca; order Balanomorpha; family Balanidae; genus Amphibalanus; species Amphibalanus amphitrite. The sequence goes on along the minus strand of NW_024882463.1, from coordinate 216,998 downwards.
CCGAAAATTCTTCAGAAACAGAGAAATTATCGCAGCCACCGGCATTTGGGCGATCTGCTCGATCTGATAATGTTCCCCTGAATGTCCTAATTGATCAGTACGAGAATTTCTCTAGAGTTCTCGTAGATAATTTCTCTAGTTTCTGAAGAATTTTCGGGACCCATGCTCTTTTCATACTGGATGGAAATATATGCAAGGCACACATCCTCAACGCAAGACACCTTTTTCGGGACGAGAAATAGAATATCTTTGCCTAGGGTGATCGTTGGGCTGTAAAAGCTCCTGATTTATGCTCGTCTCAGCCCAAGCTACGGAACTGCTATTCCAGTTCAAAACCCATGTTAAAAAGTGAACTATTTCCTTTAATGATCTTAATTTCGCTAACAGAAGACCATCTCAGTCAGAAGTCTAGTGCTTCGAGCGCCGGAGCGGCTCGAACTCGGGGCTATCAGTATCGCCACTGGAAGTCTGGTGTTCGAAGCTACCGAAGTTTCCAAATGGACGAAACTGCACCGATCTCATTTAACTTTAGCTTGACACAGAAGGCGAACAGTCATGTTTAGATTCATCTAAATGCCTCAGGGCTATTTTTACCGGTGGAGCCTCAGGATCCAATACTCATTGTATTTAAAAACGGTTTTCTGCAAGAAACAAAACACCAACAGGTCCATAAGTATGACAATTAAAAAAGACAGTCAGTAGCGATATAAGACGTAACCAAATATAAGTACGATAGAAGTAGTAACCAAATAAAACGAAACACATAGCACACAAACACATAAACGCAAAGAAAACTCACGGATTGTTTCAGGTCTGCAGCCACCGGCAAGAACTTGACACCGCCGATTTAACGTTCGTTCGTTGGCGTTCGTATAAGTTCGTTCGTTCGTATAAGTTCGTTCGTTCGTACAGGTTCGTTCGTTCGTACAGGTTCGTTCGTTCGTTCAGGTTCGTTCGTTCCGCTTCGCGCCGCTCACCCGCTCACTGTCCTTTGGTGATTTTGTAAACGGACGCAAAAGCATAAAACATAAAAATGACAAAAAAGCGATACCAAAACCTATAGAAAAATAACATAATCTCTGGCCAACGAAACAACAATTGAATCAGCAAATTAAATCTGACTTCACGAGACAAACGCTAAAAATATATATATAAGACATGTGCCGTTAACATAAGATACCTGCCAACAGAAGAAAAACTCGACAGATTAAGATCCATTTTGCAGCCAACATAAAAAGATACTCGGCTTTAACACCCGGCCCATTTGATACTATGGGATCAAATTTATTCAGATTGAGAGATTTTTAACTTTCCGTGATTTTAACTAGCTTTTGAACAGGCCGCCAAATCGTGGTACCTTTACACCGGATTTTGACGGATCGTACCCTCGAGTCAGTGCTTGTTCTGACCTCTTCTATCAAGCCAAGAGGCCACACACCCCGCGGGACTGAACTGTCAACAATAAGCACCACATCGCCTACCTGCAAATTTGTCTGGAGCCTTGACCACTTGGCCCTTGGCTGAAGTAATGGGAGATATTCCGCACGCCAACGTCGCCAAAACTGCTCTGCAAGGAACGATGCTCGTTTCCAGTTCTTTTTGCTAAACGCATCTATATCTGTCACCATTGAGGCTGGTAGCAAAACAGAACGTAAATGCAGCAAGTGATTGGGCGTTAGCGGCAGGTCGTCTCGAGGGTCACTTGTCACTGGTACCAAGGGTCGATTATTCATAATGCTTTCCACTTCACAAAGGAATGTGGTTAGTGTTTCGTCAGTAAATGTTTGCTCCCTGAGTAAACCGCTCAGTATCTTACGAACACTCCTAATCAATCGCTCCCATGCGCCTCCGAAGTGAGAGGCACCAGGGGGGTTCCAACGCCATTCAATACCTCGATTTATCAAGTCTCTCCGAATTTGGGCCTCATGCTGAACAAGAAACTCGAGCTCTTTTTTCAGCTCACGATCCGCTCCCACAAAATTTGTCCCGTTGTCAGAACGCATGATTCTTATTTGTGAGCCCCGCCTGGCCGCGAAGCGCTTGAGGGCGCATATAAAAGAGTCAGACGACAAAATTTCGACTACTTCCAGGTGGACGGCGCGAATGGCCAAGCATGTAAAAATGACACCGTAACGTTTGACCTGCCCACGCCCTCTCTTGGTATAGAATGGTCCAAAATAATCTACCCCGGTACTCACCCATGGCTGCTCACTTTGCTGTATTCGATCTGCAGGCAAATCAGCCATTTTTTGCGTCTCCGTAGTACGAAAAAGCCTGCGGCAGCGGAGGCATTGGTGGAGACATCTCCTAACCGCCGTATTGGCTTTGATTAGCCAAAAGCTCTTACGCAATTCCGCCAGGACACATTGACGACCTGCATGGCCAATCCTCTCGTGAATATCCCGTATGATTAATTCCGGAATTCGCCCTTTATTTGGAATGATCAAAGGATGTTTACTTTCATAGGCCACGCCCATCGCGTGCCCTAAACGACCTCCTACTCTCAGAAGACCATCCTCCAACGTGGGGTCCAAAGACACAAGGCTGCTGGACCGCCGCACTTCCCGTCCTGCTTTCAGATTCTCTACCTCCTCCGCATAGTACTGACCCTGAAGTTCCCTGATGATAATATTCTCGGCTGACTTTAGCTCTGTTACAGTCAGCTCTGATGCTCGTGCTGATTTCTGTTTACCAGCCAATGTGTCTATAACGCGTCGTACCCACGCAACTGCTCTCTTCAAACGCTGCCACGAGGAATAATGATCAATCAATTTTTGAATGCTCGAATTCTTTTGAATCTTTGTTTCATTTTCTGTTCGGCTGTTTAATGCAACAGTGGTCACTCTTAGTTCAGGGTCCTCTGCATTATCTTCTAAGACAGGGAATCGGGGCCATTTCTCCCGTGATTCAAGTAGAAACGATGGACCTTGACGCCACATACACTCTTTGAGAAGGGTAGTTCCATCGCACCCGCGTGACAAAATGTCGGCTGGGTTTAACTCCGAAGGAACCCATCGCCATTGGTCTATTGAAGAGCCGTCTCGTATAACTGCCAAACGATTTGCCACGAACACATGAAATCGCGCTGCCTCATTCTGTATATATTTCAACACTGTAGTGCTATCAGTCCAGAAGAAGATGTCTGGCTTAAAATCGAATGGAAACGCTCTTTGTATTTCTAAATTGACTTTGACAGCTAGTGTTGCAGCAGAAAGCTCCAGCCTTGGGATACTGAGAGGCTTAATTGGTGCTAAATGGGATTTGCTGACCAAAAGATTGCACGACAGTTGACCGTCTCCATTGACGGCTCGCACGTACGAGGCCACCCCGTACCCCCTTTCGCTGGCATCCGAAAAGTGATGCAGCTCGAGGAGGACGGCAGAGGAAAGGCCACCGAAACATATGCACCTGGGAAGACTATACTGGGATAGACATTCTAGATCTGCTAACCATTGCTTCCACTGTCTGTGGTAGTGGGATGGCACCTCATCGTCCCAACCTAAACGAAGGCGAGTCAGCTCTTGTAAGAGCATTCGGGCCCGCATTACATACGGACCAACATGCCCCAGTGGATCATAAAGACCTGCTGTGGCGGACAGAAGCCCTCGTCTTGTGACAGGCTTGCCCCGAAATTTTTGCAAGTCAACTTGATATTCTAAGCGATCAGAACGAACGTTCCAGCCAACGCCTAAGGCTCGCTCAGAAGGCAAAGTATCTGATTTCAAATCTAGTGTTTGGATACCGGGCGAGTAGTCAACTTCTGGAATGGATTTCAAAACTGTAACGCTATTGCTAACAAACTTGGTGAGATTAAATCCACCTCTCAGACACAATTGCTTAAGATCAGATGCCAGCTTCACAGCAACATCTTCTTTTCCAGTCGATGCAAGACAATCATCCACATAAAAGTTATTAAGAACTGTCCTAGACACCAATGGGTCGTACAACCGTTCATTGTCTAGAGCGGTGCGACGAAGCGCAAAATTTGCACAGCTAGGAGAGGAAACAGCGCCAAAAAGATGAACTGTCATCCTATATTCCTTAGGATTCGAGGCGATGTTTCCATTGGGCCACCATAGGAAACGCAAAAAATCACGTTGTTTCTCGGGAATCCTCACCTGTAAGAACATACCCTCGACGTCCGCCATGAAGGCAACGGGTTCTTGTCGGAAACGAAGTAGAACATCTGTCAGGGTGTTGGTAAGGTCAGGTCCTTGTAAAAGCTCCTCATTTAGACTTTTTCCTTGAAAGGAGCTAGCGCAGTCAAAAACAACGCGTAATTTGCCTTTCTTAACAGGGTGTTCGACTCCGTGATGGGGCACAAACCATATCCTACCTTCTGCATTGCTCGAGAGATCGGGAGCTCTTTCAGCGTAGCCGTTGTCTAACAGTTTATCAATTTGCTTGGCATATTCTCTCAAGAAATGGGGCTGATTCTCGAATCTGCGCTTCAGTTGCACAAGGCGCCTATAAGCCACAGACTTATTGTTTGGAAGTTTAAGACTTGGATCACGAAACGGCAGGGCTATTTCGTACCGACCATCTATCAGCTGGCACGATGCCTTTACCATTTCGTGCCACCTAATGTCTTCTGCGGACAGACCCAACCGATATTCAGCCCTATTACCATAAACGTCGTCAAGAGCCACTTGCAATTGGTTAACTTTCAGACGAACTGGAGAATCCTTATCAACCCCACCTAGGACCCATCCGAACCTGGTTCTCACGGCGAATGGCCCGCCGTTCTGACTGGGAACCACCTCAAACGGCTCCATCACCGCCACCACATTATTCCCAAGTAGAAGGCCTACGTCGTGCTTAAAGTTTTCTTCTAAGTATACCCCGTTTTGTCTCAAGTACGGCCATTTGTTTAAATCTCTAACGTTCGGGGCATCCTCGATGGACACTGGGATCTTATTTAGAACAAATAACGGAGGAAGTTCTAATTTATTGTTGTGTTGTAAATCCTCCATGGTAACCTTCGAAACAACGCATGTTTCAAATTTGTGATCTGTGTTGATAGTAGAAAGAGTAATTGAAGTACTTTCGGCTGGTTCAACCCCTAAACTAGCGAGTAAATTTCTTGAAATGAACGAATGTGTGCTGCCGGAGTCCAAAAAGGCAGACGTGAACTTCGTCACCCCGAATAACGTAACACACACTGGTACGACTTGCAATTTTGCTCCTCCACTTGATGCAAGATGGCCCAAAGTGACTGTTGAGAGTGGAGTTTGTTTTCGGTCAAAATGAAGGATAGTTGGGTGCCGACTCCCACATTCTGTACAAATCTTTTTATTTTCACAATATTTGCTTAAATGATTCGGTAACAAACAACCAAAGCAAAGCTTATTTGACCGTATAAACGTCATTTTGACATCTCTGCTCTGCATTCTCAACTCGGGACACTCGGCGACTTCATGATCCTGCTGACAATAAAGACACGAGGAGTGATGAGAGCTGACGTTACCGGCTAAAAGTGTCCCTCTCGCGTGATATTTGCTTTCATGTTTTCTATCTTGGTAATTTTTCGTTACATTTGTTAAATGTCTCCCATATGACGGGTTGGATGCAATGCGCGCCTCCCTTTCAATGAAGTAAACAAAGTCTCTAAAGTCTGATTTTCGCTGCTCTGTTTGTTCAATATCATCGACTTTGATCCGCCATTTATCCTTAAAAAACGAAGGCAGTTTGTCTAAGAGCAAACGGACGGTTTTGATGTCGACTGAATCCGTTCCGCATGGGAGGCTTAACAAGGCATTCATGGTTCCCCTCAACTGAATAGCAAACGTTTCTAATCCCTGGACGTCATCGAGCCTCACCGCGGGGCATTGTATCAGGGTATCGACCAGACCCGACGCCACCTGAAACGGACACCCGTAACGTTTATCCAGCAAACTTACCGCTTCCACGAACCCTCTCGTTGGTGGCAGGTGTAAGCATGTGGAGACAATCTCCCTTGGTCGTCCGGAAGTGTATTGGTATAAATAATGCAATTTTTCATCTTCATCATCTACCTTTGTAGCAATATTTGACTTAAAAGCCCGCATGAAACATTTATATTTACTTAAATCTCCATCAAACGTTGAAATCTCCAAAGGAGGAAGATGGAGTCGTCTAGCCAGGTCATAAGAAGGATTTATGTCGCTACGCACGTTCGATTGGGTTGACTGTGAGGCATGAACGTCCTCTAAGTGGTCCCTAGTTGCTGAGGGCGAATGAGCTGAGGGAGAATGAGAAACATATTGCATGTTTGGCGCGTTATCCCGAAACGCGGCGTCATCACGTTCAGTTTCCTGAAAACCCATTGCAATTCCTTCCTCCTCCCTTTCTAACGCTGCTTCCCTCGCACTGACTTCCCCAATTTGCATTTTCAACTCCAACATCTCCTGCCTAGCCTTAAGTTCCTGCGCTTGGCGATCTAGCAAATGTTTCTGCTCTAAATATGATGCCCTAGCCTGTAGTCCTGCACGGCGTACTCTTTCGGAGACTATCGAAGACGAGGCCGAAGCTTGTGAACTTACTTCCCAATGAATACGTGCTGCCTCGAGGCCAGAAATATCGGGAGGTTTTAATGGTGATCTTGTGCTAAGCCTTGGCACGTCATCAGCGTCCGGTTGTAAAGGCACGACTGGGCTATTTGAGCGGCATGCAGAATTATCTTCCTTTAGGCAAGTTTGAAGTCTCTCAATCAAAACAGATTTTGTCCCTTGTGTATCCTGTCCCATCTTATCAAGCAGTATTCGCAACTGCCCCCGAGTTATATTGTTGAAATTTCCCGACATGTTTAAAAGTTGGGTGTATAGCACCGGGTAGCAGTGTATGCTGACTTGCAAAATGGATGCTAAGCCAAATATGGTGAAATAGTAAACGATAGATGGCTAGCCGATAAGTGCTAATAATATGTTAAAAATAACAAGACAAAGAGAATAAAGGAATTAAGAATAAAGCAATTATGAAAAAACAAAACGTAAAAACAAAAAAACAATAACAAAAGGTTGGGCTAAAGGGATAAAAGGACAGTGAGAACGTGATTACATGTCACGCAAATTACCTACTAAAAGTTCAGTTAAACGAAATTACAAGACCTCAACATCAAGCAATACGTGATCTTGTTCGATCTTGTGTACATACATATAAGTTCGTTTACTACCGATCAGTTAGTACTTAGTAGCACTACTCGCCCTATGTCGCAATGCGCAATTCGTAATCGTATTCGTTAACAACAGAAAATCAAACCAGCTCAACAACAGACAGAGGCCTAAGCTGACCCAACAACAGAAGCCCGAACCCCTACCCAGCAGGTTCCAGAAGACAGCCGTGAGGTTGCTGAAGAACGCCGAAGAATATAATATGAAGTCACTGTACCTTAGATTTTGGGATGATAGATTTGAAGGTCTTGCAGAACTTACTGTGCCTCTCACACAGATCAGAATCGAATTAATCCACCTTGTTGATTCTTCTTGCAGTTTTCGTACTGACGAACATTGGATTCAACTTGATTTCTTAATTTCCGGAGTAAGACGATACCAAACCAATCCAAAACTTTTACCGGTGGAGCCTCAGGATCCAATACTCATTGTATTTAAAAACGGTTTTCTGCAAGAAACAAAACACCAACAGGTCCATAAGTATGACAATTAAAAAAGACAGTCAGTAGCGATATAAGACGTAACCAAATATAAGTACGATAGAAGTAGTAACCAAATAAAACGAAACACATAGCACACAAACACATAAACGCAAAGAAAACTCACGGATTGTTTCAGGTCTGCAGCCACCGGCAAGAACTTGACACCGCCGATTTAACGTTCGTTCGTTGGCGTTCGTATAAGTTCGTTCGTTCGTATAAGTTCGTTCGTTCGTACAGGTTCGTTCGTTCGTACAGGTTCGTTCGTTCGTTCAGGTTCGTTCGTTCCGCTTCGCGCCGCTCACCCGCTCACTGTCCTTTGGTGATTTTGTAAACGGACGCAAAAGCATAAAACATAAAAATGACAAAAAAGCGATACCAAAACCTATAGAAAAATAACATAATCTCTGGCCAACGAAACAACAATTGAATCAGCAAATTAAATCTGACTTCACGAGACAAACGCTAAAAATATATATATAAGACATGTGCCGTTAACATAAGATACCTGCCAACAGAAGAAAAACTCGACAGATTAAGATCCATTTTGCAGCCAACATAAAAAGATACTCGGCTTTAACATATATTGGTATATATTGGGAAATGTTCAGAGCGAACGGACGTTTGCCATTTTACTCTGCATTTTGCAGCGCAAACTCACATATGCCTGATGCAAAGCGTCTTTGGTTTGCGTCGTTAAACCCTGTCAAACCCTTGCCAACTCAGAAGAATGCATCAAATTTCTTCGTCCCTGATTGAATATCAATCAGGCTCATCGCTGTGAGCCTTGATTGTGCACCTCATACGACGCATGGCATAAATTCAACGGTGACGATCCGACATAATAAAATTGAAGGTCACGACATAGCGCTCGCGAGATACCTACCTATAGTTCGTCTTTTTTAAGTTCGTCCTTCACTGTAAACATCTTCTTGAACTTGAACTTCTTGAAAAAAAAAAAAAAAAACATAGCACGAGAAAAAGAATAATGGAGTGACACATCAGTTTATATGATAGTCTGTGACCTCACATGACACAGTGGTAGTGGTGGTAGTGTAGTGGTAGTAGTATTGGTAGGAGTAGCGGTAGGGGTAGTGGTAGCATTAGGAGTAGTAGTAGGGGTAGTGTTAGGGGTAATAGTAGGAGTAGTGGTAGGGGTATTAGTATGGGTAGGGGTGGGGGCAGTGGTAGGGGTAGTGGTAGGGGTAGTGATAGGAGTAGTGGTATGGGTAAAAGCAGTAGAAGTGTGGTACTTACACAGGCCGATCCAATGTGACGTGGTGACCTATACGACCTGGCCTGACCGAAGGTGACCTGGCCTGACCCAGTGTGACCAGGGATGACCACCTTGACCTGACTTGACCCCGTGTGACCCAAATTTCATCAAACTAAGCCCTCAGAAAATTTTTCCTCTGCACGTTTCCGTCCATATCTCTGCTTACAGACGTCAGATGGATTTAAATCAAAGACCATTCGAAAGCAAATTGGCTGCTGCCGCATTTTCTGGCTACGCCGCGAAGCAAGTGGCGCAGCCGCTTGTAGTACCTACTTAGCAGCTAGCTGAAAAGCAGCTGGGTGCATACATGTTAGAAATTCGAAAATCCATGCTCTCATGTTCTTGGCTTGGAAACATCATCAAACAGGCGTTACTCGGAAATGGTGCTCTGCGTTATTGATTAAACGATTTCGGCTTCAAGCTGATCGTTTGTTTGATTTGCGATGTCATCGTTTGAGCTATCCCAAAATGGAAAGTCATGGTATGCATAGCAAAATTGCGACAAAACTCTTTGCCAGAAAACTCAATTGACCTGATGGCTGGCACAGCTAGACAGTAGACTGACATTTTACTAGACATAAATCTTCTAACTTATCTCTGCTCGGTCCCTTGTGATGCACGAGCAAATAACTGATGATATTACTGGTCGGTGAATTGGGCGGTGGCGGTGACTGTGACTGTGGCTGTTGTGGTGGTGGCGGTGGCGGTGGCGAGGGACGGTAGTTGCAACGCCTAGTAGAGGCGTTGCAATCAATCGGTCCATTGCGGGTGCGGGCATTGTGGCGGTAGCGGCTGGTAGCGGCAGTCACGGCCCGGGCGGTGGCGGTGACGATCGCGGGGGCGGTAACGGTGAGCGATGGCGGAGGCGGCGTTCCGGCAGCCAATTATCGGCAACGCGGGTGTGCCGGCCGCGGCGGGAGACGCTGCTAATTGACCGCAGCACGGCTATCTGATGCTGTGTCGCCGCCAGCGCCGCCCTGCCGCCGATAACGCCTCAGTCGCGCCGTGTCGCGCCGCGCAGACAGCGTGTCGTGCTGTCAGCGCGTGTCACCGCCGCTCGTCAGCCGGCGTCAGCAGATGTCACCACCGCGTGACAAATGTCTCACCACCGCGCGTCAGTCAGTGCGGCGGTGTTCGCGGACCCGAGCAGACACTTGTCACGAGGTCTCAGCATGGAGAGGTGACTTCCGGAATGTGTGAGGTCGTCGCCGAGCCCGGTGGCTCGCCATGGAGCCCGTGTCCTGCCGAGGGACGGATAGATCATCCATGATCTTACCGCTGAGTGCCATTCCGAGGTGCTGGCTCACTCCGCCGCAACCGATGACGGGTCGATGGTGGGCTGTTGACGGGTCGGATCCTTAGGTATCATTTAGTCCCGCTGAGACGACGTGAGAGCGCGACTGGCCTGCAGCTGGGAGAGCCGTCAGAAAACGTTTCGCTCCTCATCCATGGTTCTGTAACGAGCTAGCCATTACCTCTCGATAAATTGCATGCACTATTTCAAGTACTTGATGGCTGATGCGTACCTATATCACTTGGCGTTACCGATAAAACGAAGTTATTATTACTGAATGGGCCATTTATATGAAGGGTTTCAAGACTATAAGCCTCAATTAATAGTTTCATCAGTACCTAAGTGACGTTCGATTTAAGCAAGGATTTAGGCGCCCATCAAGCTGCGATCTGCATGCTAATTAGGTGAATGAAACAAGTCCATTATATTTATGAAATGCGTCGCATTAGCTTTTTCCGTTTGTGCGGTGTAACAAGTCAAGCCCGTCGACGCATCAGAAAACCATCCGAATTCCGGAATGTCCGAAAAAGTGGACGTTTAGGTATTACTCATGGTGCCAGGTTACACATAAAAGTCGTGTATTGCATGTTCGTGTGCAATTAATTATCAAATGGCGAGCGAACTCGCCCATACGTGTTCATTGTCCGGCGTGCCTCTCGTGCCGGAAGGCTGTTAGGCCGGCAGCTAAAGGAGCCGTGCTCCATCCCGCCCGGCTGGGACACGTGCCGGCCGCCAGTCTGGCCATTCCGTGGCGTGCCGGCCGCGGCAGAGTGGCCAGCTTTTCCCTCTCTTTCAGCGGCGTCTCGTGGGCTCGGCGGTTCGGCTGCGTCTTTGATGTTGCGATGCCATTATCCGGTACCGAAAAATACACGTGCGGTTGACTATAGCAATGGGTAGCACGTGCAACATGCCATTTCTCAATTAGCGTCCGAGAATGTTTGTTGCACGGCTGTCATGTTTGGCGACACCGCGTCACAACACCTTATAAATGAACCGGGCGCGCTTTTTCAACTCACGAGTTCAAGGAAACCAGAAACCGTACTGTAAGTGAGGGCAATATCAGATTAGTGATGAGGTATGAGAACAATGAGTTTAGCGCGTGCCACCTGGCACAAAGCGCCGATAGCCTGTGGTCTCGAAAGGACACCTTGAAATTCCATGTTGACCGTGTGCGCGGTCTTCAGGAAAATGCAACAAGTCCTCTAAAACATGACTAATATTACAACATCCGTTCATCGTATCCGTTTTTTCTTCTCTTTAACCCTCGTTCGTATTGGTGTTTTGCCAGCCGCGAACGTAGCTGGGGGGGGGGGGGGGCAGGGAGGGTATTTTGGACCCCCCTTGCCTTTCGGCCCCTGATCGAGCTAGAGCTTTGCGGAAAAAACGAACGTGCTGCCCGTGACGATAGGAGGTAATACCCAACTTTAAGGTCTTTGGTCATTGATTGACCTTCCAGGTCAGGTCAACGACCCGAAAGCGGGAAAATCGGGACCTGTTAGAACGTCGTGACGTGTGGCTGCTAAGGGGTTTTTCGGGATGCTGATCACGAATATCATGTTAGTTTTGATCGCAGATGATGTCTTCATGCATTTAGGTAAGGTCGGGTCAGGTCTGGTCAACCAGTAGGATTCCTGCCGGGTATTCATAGTAGGTGTCAACCACCGCTGACACCTTCGTAACATGTCACGAAGGCACAAGAACTACTTCGTAAATGCTCAAATGGCTGCCAAATTCAAAATAAGCTCCAAAAGCTAGCCAAGAAACCTATAAAACTCGAAAAACAAGGTCATCAAAGGTCACTGGTCAATGACCTGACCTTAACGTGACCTTGACACCCACCATAATGCATGGGATGAACATCATTCCACATGTTTGAACGCTAAAAAACACAAAAAGACTGCAAACGCGCGGATAATCTGAGCCGACATACGCCGAATCGCGATTCCGGCAAAACATGGTCTCGAGAAATAGGTCAAAGGTCCTTTGGGTCAGGGTCATGAACTTTTCAGGATATGTGTTAAATTGGATAAATTGCTGGTACTGAAGTTTTCGTCGCAATCGGCTGCCTTTTTCGCGAGCTATTCGCGAAAAACCGAGAGGTCGACCCCTAAAGTGCAAGGGCTATTTTAATTATATTTTATTATTCCGCACCGAGTTTGAAATCACAGCCTGCGTCAGCGTACAAAAGCAGCGTTTATTTATAATTGTTCTCGAAGGTCGTAGACGTACCGTCAGGGCAATGTAAAGATTGTGGTGGCGCATCACGCAGGCCATTTTGGGGTCTAATTAAACGGTAGGGCACGACACATGATGCACAAATGCATCATACCACTGCCGGTTGACTTACGACCTCTGCAATTCATTTATGTCAATTTTAAAAGGCTCAGTTTGAAGCATGGGAGAATGCTGGAAAGTTCTCGAAAATATTTTGAATGGACCTATCCCGGACTATGAAAAGTAACTATGTTCTTAAAGATTCGACTGCATTGTCTGTTACAACGAGGTATAGTGATTTAATTCAGGCTAAAATGTCCAGGAACGTATCTGATAATGAGCAAGGTAAACCGAAAAAAAACAATAATAAAGACATCGTTTACCTTACGTCTGCTTTAGCCCTCGCCGGCCGAGGGGGGGGGGGGGCGGGTGCCGCCCCCCCCATAGGGTTTTTTTCGCGATAGCTCCGAACACGCTGGCGATAGAGAGCTGAAACTTGGCATACCTGACCTTTGATCCAAGCCGCATCTTTTGACACCAACCGCATTTTTGGGTCAGGTCAGGTCACTGACCTATGACGTCATAAGTGAACCTCTGCACGGTCTTCAGATGTCGCAACTTCGCAACGCCCTCACTGCCAGAGGAGATGTCACAGGGAAATGAAACTTGCAGGATCTAGTATCCATTATGAGTCTCACAACTTGTATATCTCGGATTTTTCCTGAAGGTCATATGAGGTCAGGTCATTTTCGTGACCTCACCATTATAAGTCAATGGGGAAAAATGAAAACTGCTATTCTGGCGCCGGGAACGATCTCCAACTATCTCAAGCACACAGGATCGTGATTTGATGCACTCCTTGCAAGGTTAGATGCGTCACTTTTGCAATGTTGACCTTCCGTGACGTCATTTATGACGTCATCAAGGTCATATTAGTTTTTCTTCAATAACTCCCGACCAAATTGAGCTAGCGAGTCGAGAAAGCCACCAATGGACTCAGGAAGACCTGCCGAATCGAATGATATGCGACATGACCTCTTTCGACCAACTTCGTGACCTGGGGGTGCTGACCTGACCTTGACCTGAGGTCAACACCCTAAGTTGACCTGACCCGAACAAAAAGTATATCATTCTACGCGCCTGAGCGAGGCGAACACGATGCTGCCAAAATCGCGGCTCTGTGGCCGTTTTTTGCGAAGTTATTCACCAAAAACTGAACCGTACCCTGGGGCACTTGACCTGACCTCAGAGGTCACCGGTTGACCTAGGACCTTAAAATCGGGTACAAATCTCTGCGTCTCGTAACGACGCACACGCTCGTTTTTTCCGCGATGCGCTAGCTCCACCAGGGGCGAAACGGCGAGGGGGGGGGTCGTACCCGCCCCCCCCCCCTCGGCCGGCGCGTATGTAGAAAACCAATAGGTCCGGCGAGGGTTAGGCTTGTGTGCCCACCGCTGCACAGTGTGGCCGAACACCAGTTTAGCGCGAATTTAATCCCAGCGCTGCTCGGATCCACTGAAAATGGTTCTCTGGTTCCAAAACTGACACTTATCCCTCGCCGGACTTATTGGTTTTCAAAATACGCGCCGGCCGAAGGGGGGGGGGGGGTTGGTACGACCCCCGTCGCTGTTTCGCCCCTGATGGAGCTAGAGCCCCGCGGAAAAAACGAGCGTGTGTGCCGTTACGAGACGCAGCGACTGGTATCCGATTTTAAGGTCTTAGGCCAACCTGTGACCTCTGAGGTCAGGTCAAGTGACCCAGGCGCGGATTCATTTTTTATTAATAACTTCGCGAAAAAATGCCGCAGAGCCGCAATTTTGGTATCATCATGTTCACCTCACTCAGGCGCGTCGAATGGTATACTTTTTGTTCGGCTGAAGTTAACTTAAGGTGTTGACCGTGGGTCAAGGTCAGGTCAGAGTCCTCCAGATCACGAAATTGGTTGAAGGAGGTCATGTTGCATATCATTCGATTCAGCAAGTCTTCCTGAGTCCATTGGTGGCTTTCTCGACTCGCTAGCTCAATTTAATCGAGAGTTATTGACGAAAAACTCTTATTACCCTAGTGACGTCACGTAAGACCAACAATGCATAGGTGAAGCATCGGACCTTGCAAGGAGTGCATGAAATCACGATTTCGTGTGCTTGAGATAGTTTATTAGGCTGGAGCCTGTCCGGCCGCGCCGCCCCCGACCTTGGTCAGGTCACATAGGGCGGCCGACTAGACATGTTCAAAGCTGAGTTGACGGCAAATAGGCAAAAACTGGCAGCTGAAACTTGCTCGCTTATGTTCAGAAAGGTGCGGAGAGTTCAGCCATGCCCTATTCGTCATATCCATTTTTATCCATTTTGACATTTTTCAACTTCTTTATTAAATACTATCGTGAGAACGATACACATGCAGGGCTCTTGTTCTAACTCATTAAACTCAAAAACCATTCATTGAAAAGCTACCATGATAGCAGAAACAGCTTCATCATGAATTGTGCTATCCGGTGATATGCTATTTTCTCATATATCTTCTCGAAACTTCCGTAAAATTTACGTTGAAAACTGGACATATTTATCAGTACCATAGCCCGATTTTAGGAACCGGAGCGTGGGTCTACTTTCGGCAGGGATATAAGTCCTCAAATGGTAAAGTGGCTTAAAAATAAGGTTCTATCAGATAACTTCAGACAATTTCCTACCCACTGATAGGTATAAATAACAGTTTCTCAAAAGTCGGGTTTTTGATTAAATTCGCGCTAATCTGGTATTCGGCAAGACCGTGCGCTGGTCAAAACTAAAAGGCACAATATCGCACGGCATTGGCATTGTAAGAGCGATAACAAACTTATCAAATTAATCTCCTTAGAGAATACTACGAATTGAATTAAAACTGCACGTCAAAGCCGTTTTTATGAAGTGTTGAGGGCCAAGATCACATTGCAACTAGACATGGGAGCACATGTGTTGCATCAGGCTTTTGCTTGACTTGCAACGTCCTAACCCCAGCGACGGAAAACGATGCGAGTCATTTCCGCTCATTGTGTCGCTCAGACATGCCGAAGAGCAATGCTGCACGGTGGCGGATTAAAACGGCAGAAACTGGAAGATGTAACAAACTGCTGGTGGTCGCAGGTCTTGGTCGCAGGTGGCCGGCCATCACGCTGTGGTTGTGACTTTGTAACCGATGGCCAGGCCACTTTGCCAGGCAACCTACAGACAAGAGAGGAAATATGATCAGATTGAACTGCATCTCCCGTCTGTCTAATGGCCCATTAAAGATGCCAGAAACGCTTTGGCATTGGTTACCGCTGTTTGAGTTCTTAACCTAGGATATTAGAAAGCAAACAAATGATTGAAGTCTGAGAGAGGCCCGAGGCCGTTTATACAACGAGAGGCAGCCTGTCATTGTTATCCATGTTAGCAAACGTTTCGTTTTTCAAATAGTGGTTTCAATTATTTACCGACGCTGAAAAAATATCCCAGAATCTTTAGATTAAATCGGCGTTATGCATAGCGGTTGCATTTCAGTTTCCAAATGCTGATTCTGAATCGGCCTGGATCTGTAGGTGATCACCGAGTCGGCGTCTTTTCTGGCGGCCTTCGGAGGCGGCTGCGGCCCATTTGGGGCGGGCGGCATTAATCCTGGTGTGCAGCGGGCCGACTGCGGGCCGATTCTGAGCTCCGTGCGGCGCCATACACGGGATGGGCCGATCACAGGCGCCGATGGACGCCCAGCCGAGCCGAATTAAAGGCTATTTGGTACCATTTTTAGAGCCCATAATTTCTGGTGTTCATTATCTTAACATAACACCAGTTGGGGGATTGATATCTGAATTTCCTCACTCTTTATTTAATGTGCGGATATAATCGGATGTATAGGTAATAGGTATGCATTGGTCGCCAGTTGCAATGTAAGTAAATTGTTTTTGGTTCGTCAATCGCAAATGTCAGAGAAATGAGGAATACAGGGAAAGGGGAGACTGCAGATACACTTCTCCTTTGTGTTGGGTAGAACTGATTAACCGGCAGTTTTTACGGTTTTCCGTTTCTTGCTACCAACTACTTGCGCTTGCAATATCCTCGCATTTTTCGTTGCTATTTACCAACCAAGCGGAACCACCTTTGTATCTGAACATGTATTATACCGTTTCGGTCAGCTGCACCTATAACTTTTAACGTGCTGTGCACCGCCATGCCGCTAGCATGTATGATGCGATTTCCTTTGCAGCGCCGGGCAGAGAAACCCACCATGCCTCTGCCTGCTTGTGTGACTCCTGAATCGTCCTGGACGGGCGACTTTCTCGCTGGTCGCCTGTGGCCGGCGGCGGCCGAGCGGCCTCTGTGAGACTCAGCCCGTGTCCTGTGTATTGCAGAGAAGGTGACTCGGTGGCAGGATGACGGCGGCGGCCCGCTGGTGATCCGTAAGTGGCGAGCTGCCCGCCCTCGGCAGCGCCGCATGACCGGCCGCCGCCCACCCGGACCGCATGCTGCCCCCTCCCCGGTCTCTGTCGCTCGCTCTGTCTCTCCAGACCTGTCTCCCTCACACTGTGCTAGCTAGCGGCGCTCGAGTCTCCCGATCGGGCGCAGTCCCTGCCCGGACGGCGACCCCTCCGCGGTGTGGCCGCCTCCTCTCCCACATCCTGGCCAGATCGATAGAGCCCATTTCAGGCCGGCCTCCCTCGGGAGCCGGCGGTCTGTTCCCAGACTCCCCCGCACGGAGAGGATCGCTCGGGGCCGGCGGTCTGTCCCCAGACTCCCCCGCACGGAGAGGCTCGCTCGGGGCCGCTTCTTCTTTCTGACTGTTTGCTCTGCGGCGGTATATGAGTAGTTAGTTTGTTCGTTGGCTGGACGCCCCGGTCTGAAGGCTCGCTCATTGACGGCTGGAGGGACGTCGCCGAATATTCCGCACTCGATCGGTAGCCGGTGCTCGCTGGCAGCTTCTGGTGGCCGGCTGGTGGTAGATCTGGGTAGACTCTGCATGGCTCGGTCAGGACCCGGACGGGTACAGGCACATGGCATGGCGGCGGTGACACGAACAGCTGCCGTCGGGTGAGCACGGTCATAACTGGCTGTCTGGGACCACCGGTGGCCGACACATACGCTGACAGACGGACACAACAGATGTATCGGAAGGCTGCATGCTGCCTTGTCGAACGCCCGTCATCTGTTAGTTACTAGAAGTTGGATGGTATGGTGCATCGATGTCCATGAATTGTAGGTACTGTCTAGTTTAGCGTAGATGCCTGCTCGATGTTCGTTGCGTGTGGTTATTGTTACTATGTTACACGTTATCATGTTACATTCAGCATTGCAACATCTTGTTGCGCATTCAGGTTTACGTATTGCATTGCGTTTTTGTACTTTATTAACTTTTAGGATCTTCGTTTTATAAAAGATGTGTGCTTCGTTTTATAAAAGACGATGTAAGAAAGTCAGGTAGGTAAATGACTACATTGGTGACTTTAATTTATCACAACCAAATGTTCTCGAGACATGCTAGCATTAGATATGTAAGGCCGTAGGGTATCTTGACAGTGCACCTTTATGTGTATCTTAGCTCACAACTTACCTGCATAGTGCATTTCATTTAATTATTTCAATCGAACATTTTTTTTTTGTCCTTAAAGTAGCATACCATAAGTTCGAAAAGAGGTAGAGCGCAACCGCCTCCAAGCACATGCGTCTTCAGCACTCGCCAGGGTGATCTCTTATTTTATGTCTACGGCTATGCCGAGTGAATAATGGCTAGCGCTCTCTTTCTCATTCACCTGACAACATCTGCATATATTAAAGGCGAGGGCAGCTTGATTTATTGTCGGATACATCGAAAATAAAGATGATAGGATCATGTTTCTAGCCGAGTGATGAAAATGGGTAAATGGGTAAAAAGTTCCAACACCTCAAAAGGTAAAAAAAGAAAAGTTTTCAGCGCAGGAAGCATGCTATTTGTGTGCAATATTTAACTGGAAACGCGCACCTATTCAATCGTCCAGCCCATTGGAATAACCTTTGGTCAGGGAAGGGATGGTCCAGGTCGACCCCCGTCCGGCATAGGGGGACCGGGGGCCGGCGCGCGCCTGTCGCCCGGTGTCACGGTAGCCGGTCCGGCCCGGTGTACCGTACACCGACCGGTGTCGGACCAGCGCGCGGCGCCCTTCAACTGGTGGCGACTCGGCTCGACCGCCCGCCGCCGGCGCCGCGGACCGCGGCCGGCTCCGGTGTCAACATTTACATTCGGTCGAATTGGCATCCGATCGGCGGCCGGTCGGCGGCGGCCCTTGATCGACTCCGATGGCCGCCTTCAGAGGGCGCCGGCGCCGCCGGCCGCGCCTATCTGTACCCGCGCCCGGTACTGATTACGGCAGCGACGGCGGCATGCACGCTGCCCCTGGGGAAATTGCCTAATAAATTGTAGCCGGCTGCGACTGGCGCTGCTGTGGGGACCGTGACCTCCGCCGAGCCGCATTACTGCAGCGCGGCGCGCCTCCGCGCCTCCCGAGCCTGCCGTCCGGTGGCCTCCGTGCAGCCGGCGCGACCTGCACCGCCGCCCGATTAGCATGACAGAGGCGGCGCGGCGGCGGCTCTATGCCCGCCGCTCGTCTCCTACCTCTGCGGTACGGCACTGCTTCTGGGGTATACGGATATGGACAGATATGGTTATGGGGTATTGGTGAGGAACGGTGGCGAATTGGCGCCTGGCGGGTCCCTGCATTGGTTTTATCTGTATCGGCTAGCATCTACAGGGCCTGGTCACAATAGGTACTGAATATTGTGCTGAGTACCCGTACAGCCCACCGCTAAAGTAATGTAGGGTTTTACCAATCTCAACTGTTGGCTTTGACTGGCGATTGTTTAATGCGGAGTGATCCAAAAGAAGATGTCAATAATAGCTAAAGTTGCAGCTGCAAGGGTGACGATACATATAAGCTACATTCAAAGTTTAATTGTAGTCTGGTAAATCGTTCCTAAGCTTCAGAAGCAGAACATACCCATGACTGAAACCCCACATTACTTCTGCTGTGGACTGTACCTACCTATATTGTTGCCATGGTATGGTGGTCCGGTTCATGAGGAGCTGGATTTAAATGCCTACTTGTATCCGTCGGACAGTCGGAGAGTTTGGCATTTTCACTTGTTTCATTCTTTCTCAATATCTTACATCTTTTAAAAGTTAAGATATTCCATCCATGCACTATGCGATTGTGTCGTCACCTCAATATCAAGCTTCAGCATCACATAGGAAAGACACATGAAGGCCATATAAACGGACAACGGCTCACACTGTCTTATCGGACCGGGGAGCGTAGCTTAGGGCAGCTGGCGTGAAGCACCCACTATATTTCTCAATTGTTTTTTCTTCCTGATGTAGTTGAAACCCTTGTGTGTCCCAAAAAGCACTGCAGAATTAATGAAAACAGTCCACTGCAACTTGCGGCCCTCTTTTCTCAGCCCGGGGCTGTCGGCCGGGGATTTTGTGCATTGCGGTACAGCATACCCACAGGCGCTACAGCTACTGCCATCTAGCGGCAGCAATATAACACTCCCTGGCCGAGGCGCGGCGGGCCATTTCCGCTCTTTGAGGATTTCTCACAATTGCTTACGACTTGATTGCGATACTCGATAAAAGCAAGTCTAGTTATTAACATCCTGACTATTCATTAAAGGGACCCTCCCACCTTCAAAAAAGTTAATGAATTGGCATGAAAGTGATGTCGCTCGGTTCAGAAAGAGCGAAAACGAATATCTACCAAATTTCACCGAAAAATATTCACCGGTTTTCAAGATATTAGACTTTTACTTTTGTTTACTTTTTTGGGATCTCCGCTGTTTCTAGCGACTTTATTTTAGAAGTGCGGCGTTTGCGGCAGATGTTGCGCGCAAATAGCATATACCACCGCGTGCTACAAAACGTTTTAGTCAAACATTAAAAAATCGTTAGATATTTGCGCTGACGTCACACATTCAGAGGGGTATTCCTAAGCATTAGCCCCTCTGAATCAAAATGCTGCAATTTTGAAATTCAATATTTCCGATTTAAGGAATTTCTCGATGTTGTGAGTGCCGAAACCGGTAATTGTGAGCCAGGGACCCCATTTTGGCTATCTCAACTCAAATCTAATGTTAAGGTGGGAGGGTCCCTTTAAGTCCAGATGTAGGAAATCCTGTTCTTTTGGGCTCGCCTCCATGCTATGAGGCGCGTTCTTATTTGAAACATTTGCGGTAGTTTATCATTTCGCATTGCTGTCGAAAATAAAAAAAGGAAGAACGGTAATGAAGATAGCTGAATGAATTGATCATCCCTGGAAATATGTGAGTGGAAAATTGCCGACTTCAGGAAAAATAATAATAAATCAATGCTGTGCGAAATGCTGTGCGAACTGCGAAGAAATCTTAACATTACAATTTTTCTCTTCATCCTTTCATGCCTATGGCTCTCGAAATTAAAGAGTCTATCGTGCTCTTATTAGATTAGTGTTAAATGTCCAAATGAAATTAATCGCTACTAAAAATTGCAAAGAGATGGACGATATTGCTGCCTGTCCAGCCGTAGATCTGTTTTCCCCTGTGAGCTACAGCCCGGTCTCGGCCCGGATAAAGAAACGAACGGCCGACCCGCCCGGTTAGTATTCATGTATGCATTCAAATGGCTTCCTTCCAGCGAAGTGGCGGCGTCAGCCCCGCGACAGCTGTCTCATGGCATCCGTGTGGCGGGGACAGGACAGTGGCATCTGTCCCCACATGGCGCGGTCCGCACCGCCCCGACGTCGGCCACACATCTGATCAGAGCGGCCCTAACAGATAGACTCAGCGCGCCAGCGATCCACAGCGAGACGGCGGCGCCGGTGCGCCGGGTCACAGCGGCCGCTGCGGCCTCCCACACCCCGACACCGGCCAACACCTCCCCATATACACTGACACCGGGTACCGGGTCACAGCGGCCGCTGCGGCTCCCACACCCCGACACCGGCTTACTCCTCCCCATATACACTGACACCGGGTACCGGGTCACAGCGGCCACTGCGGCCTCCCACACCCTGATACCGACCAACTCCTCCCATACACTGACACCGGGACTGACACCGGGCCTGGCCGCGCCTCGCCCGTCCCGACCGTGACGAGTTGTGAGGCTCGTATCACCGGCCGGCGCCGCCTGCGATGTAATCTCCCGGCTCGGCGAGCCGGCCGGCCCCGCCGCCCTCACCTCACAGCTGAACGGTGCTGGCGTGACCGCGGCTCTTTGCCTGTTGCAGAGGAGCCGCCGTCGGAGGCATGCAACGCGTGCAACCAGCCAGAGACCAAGGAGAACATGCTCGACCACTTCTGCCGCTCGGACGTAGGTAAGCCGGCCGGCGAGATCAGACGCGGGACGTGTGCGGACACCGGCGGCGGCCGGCGCTGATGTGGGCGGAGGCGTGCTCACACGAGCCCGCCGTCTTTGAAGGGGTCCTTATCAGCATTCCGGGGGCTGGTTAACTCGATCGAAAGTTCACTCGGCTCGGCTCCTTTCAACTTAATTCGATAGTCAGATAGGTGGCAAAGTGTCGGTCCCCGTTCCGGGAGCTGACAGCCGTGTGCAGGACTGGATGTTTCAGCGGTGACCGTCAGGGTGTTCAATAAATCCCCCCCCCCTCACCTGGTGACGTGCCGGGACGGGCTTATCGCACATCACTCTAAACAGAGTGAGCGCCATTCCTAACAAACCGAATAAGAAGTCATGCATAAGCGGATCTTAGCCGCCCACGAAATGGTCCGTCAGAATGGAATTCACTTTGAATATGCATTGTCACGGTTGAGACGAATGTGCAGTGAAAGAGATTCTTGTCTGGAAATCTTGCCGGTTATAGATGTTGGCTCATTTTCACCTTGTTTACTTTGGCCGCCGGCCACATGGAAGATGAGCAGTGAGCACACACTATCTCCTACAGCGCCTACCAGAACATATTGATGGTTTTCTGAATGCAGTCCATTCTGACGATCTGTGTAGTGTCGCCGCGGAACACTACGAGCTGAGCTGAGCCGACTCCGCTGGCCCCACCACCTCCCGCTGACCTCCCGCCTCTCCTCGCCCAGCGGTGCGGACCCGGTTCCGCCGGGTGCGGCCCGACCGCATCCTGGCCGGCAAGGCGCGCTTCTTCAAGCCGCAGCTGTCGGCTGTGAACCGGACGGAGCGCCGCAGCCTGCGGCGGCCCGTGTTCCGCTGGACGCACGACTCGGCCTGCTGCCCGCAGCTGCAGGAGCGGCGCACCAAGTACCTGGTGATGGCGCGCAGCGAGGGCGACCAGCTGGTGCCCACCTTCATCACCCCTTGGAAAAAGACGCCGGTGAGTGACCGGTGTGTGCTCGAAGGGCCGCCGGACAGGATGTTGGTGTAACGGTGATGCTAAGTACTGAATAGTCGATGAACGTGTGGCATGTGTGTCGGTTCTCGTTGTCTCACTGTTTTGTTTGTGAAAACTGAGAACGAGTTAGTTGAAGACTCACTCCAATCCGGACCACTTGACTTTGCATGGCGACCATGTTGAATGCGGCCCATCCCATGCATGTAGCTGAATGTATCTCCGGCAGATATGGGTCGGTGTGTGACGTCAGCCCTGTTCGTGTCGGGCGCCCTGTCAACTGATGTCAGTGACGTGCCGGCCGGTCGGCCTGTCCTGTATAATGTGCCGCTCTGACCGGCCCGGGGAGGTGGGCACACGGTGTCAGCAGGTGTCGGACCCTGTCAGCGGACATCCGGCGTGTCTGACAGCGGTGCCCGGCGTCTCCGGCGTGTTACAGGTGTTCCGGCAGGTGCGGCGTCTGCTGCGGAACCTGGACTGCTCCGACCAGCGGGCCATCCGGCAGGCCATGCTGCCGGCGGCCGCCTCCGGTCCGCCGCCCACCGGCCGGCCGGGCCCCCGCCGGCCGCGGCCCGGCGGTCGGCCCAGGCCGGCCGGCGGCCGCGGCAGGCCCAGAGGCCGGGCCCGGCCGGGCCGCGTCAGGCCCACCGGCGCTCCCGGCGACCCGGCCCCGTCCCGCGGCGGCGCCGGTAACAAACAGAGGCCCCGCGGCCGCGGCAGGAAGCGGGCGCGCACCGGAGCCAGGCGCCGCGGCCGGGGCCGGGCGCGCGGCGCCGCAGGCCGGCGGCGGCACCGACAGCAGCGGCGCCGGCGGCCGGGCGGCCGGCGTCGGACCACAGCGGCCCCCGCCACCACCGTCAGTCCGACCCTGCCGACACAGTGAGCGGCACAGTGCACCGACCAGCGGGCGCAGCCGCGGCCGGCGGAGCGCCGCCTCCTGTGTGCCGTGCGGTCAGAGGCCGGTAACCGAGCCCGCCGGGCCACGGCCCAGTTCTCAGCGCGCGGCCCGGCTGCGGTGTGCGTGCGTGTGCCGCAGTGACACGGCTACCAGGGACAGAGACAGAGCTTGACGCCGCGTGTCGCAGCCGCCAGGGAAGTGACTGTGGCGGCGGACCGCTGGTATTGTAGAGCTGCCGGGGAGGAGCGGAGCGCGCTGACACCCTGTCCAGGACCGGCGCCGGCGCGGCGGGCACCCCAGAGCTGTGATACGCCGCGTGAGCTGCTGCCCGGAGCCGGAGCCGGAGCCGCCCGGACTGTGCTCGGAGCCGGAGCCGCAGTCGCAGCTGATGACATTCAGATCTGCCGCCGGGGCTGTCCACAGAGTCTGAGCTGCACTGGGGGTGGTGGACAGAGCCGCACCACCGACCCTCGTCCCGTCACGGCGAGTGTCCATCCAGCTCTGGCTAGAACTCACTGTGTGAAGGAGGGCTCGGACAGGCTGCTCTGATCCCTCGCGCAGCTCCAGCCCAGTCACCAAAGGTGCAACAGGCGACCTTTCATTAGGCGGGGCGATACAGCTGTGTTAAACGTCGGCGCATGGATGTGTGAGTGTTTAATGTCGAAACAGATGGCCCCTTTGTGTTTCGTCAAGAGATTGTGTATGTCTAAGTTATGAGTTAATGATTGTGAGTGTGTTTCTGAAGTGTTTGCTCCTTTCATTGTTACATCTGCAGTCTCTATGTATGAGGAATGAGGATGGTATTATGTAGCTAGATTCATGTGCCAAAACTTAGTGTCCGGTTATACAAGAACCTTATTCGATTCGGCAACTTAACTTCGACGAGAGAAACGTTCTTGGGACGTTTTCAGCAGCTATAGTAGTGTGTTACGATATCATGCATGTACTTATGTGTCATGTAATATAGATCTTCTCATCTTTCCATTGATACTGTTCTGGTTGGTGGGCTCCGCCCGGTATGGTATGAGTGAATTGGTCGGAAATGGATAAATCCTGGCTCGGTGACACAATCATGACACACGGTGAAAGTGGGTTATTAAATGACAAGGAACTTCAATATAACGATCACATGAAAACTGACACAAAAATCAGGCTAGTAGGGCAGATCAGCACCCCAGTCGAAATGGTGGCGCGGTTGGCAGGGCGTTGGTTCAGGGTTCGAGAGGACCCAGGTTCGATCCCCGGTGCCGCCCGGCCCCCAGACCGGCATACCCAGTTACGTTACCAGGAGTGAAGTGGGGTTTTACTGCAGCCGTAACCTGAAAATTGAGGATGAGCCCTCCGATAGATATTGGGCATAAAGAAGATAAAAAGGGAACTGTTACAAGTAAAACGGCAACTGACATAGATTCGCTACTCAGCGAGTAGAAAATGTCCGTAGAGAATATCCCCCTCCTTTCCACTGAGGTGTTCAGTTCAGTGAAGAGCGTCCCTCCCTGTGGGGTCGCTGGAGACACGCTACTTAGTCCCACGGTGGCCGTGTCCCCGACTGTGCCAATCAGGGGAGCGCGCGCGGGGGGGACGTATCTCCGCGCCGGCCAAAATAGGATTACGGGCGGGATCAGCGGCTGATCGGCGGTCCGCGTGACAGCCGCCGCCGCAGGTGACAGTCCGTGACAGCCGTCAGAGTGGATCAGACGCGCCCGCCGCGCGCTGAGCTGATGAGTTCATCGACGGAAAAGTGGTACGATTTTTCACCATCAGGTCGCCGGGGCTTTGCGGGGACCGGCCGGGGTTTAGGCGCGATTACTCATCAGTGCCTGGTTAAGTAACTGCAAATCTGCCGACGCCGGACTGGTCATGTATGAATAATTATGCACCGCGCACACGAAATTAGACGTCCGTCTATTGTGCAAAAACACTGCCGGAAAACTGTGCAATGTGCATCAATATCCACAATAAGGTAATCGGCTATTCACAAAGGCGTGGCTCCTGACCAGGCCCCAGGGACAGCCAAATGCCGGGATTAGATCGCACATAATTAAGGACATTCGTCATGCATTTGCGTATGTACGCGTTCGTACACTCGACACTCCTGCGTGATTCACATCCGCGATGAGACATAAGCTCAGCACGTTTTTTATCACCCCGTGTATTGACGAGCTGCGCTACAAAGACCTCATCAGCCCATCTACCCGTCAGAGACCAGCAACTTCACACACCGTATCGATGTTTCCAGTGTATTTCACGGGATATCACAGAAGTATTCATTCCTCCTCTGCATACAAGAGGTGTTAGTTTTAACCGTAACAGTTCTGACCACCACCGTCCAAGACTGGCGCCATCAATGGAATGCCCCACACAGTGGTTACCCAACAATACACAACGTAACGACACATATAGTCAGCCGGCGTCTTCGTCTGGCACACCATGCTAACTTCCTTGTGTTGTTCAATATCAATAAACCCAATTCCACACCTTCATAGATGCGTCGTAACAACAAATACGTATCGGAGATGGAAGCCTTTACGCGTAACACGTCCATAGATTTACCGCCGGGACTGGGACTAGTTAGACCGTATCTCAAACCAGTCATCCTCTGCGGAGGCCACAGCCGTGCTAGCACGCTCCAGTACCAGCAGAATTGAGAGCCGCTCGGACCGTCGCACACACACAGACTCCGCTGGTCCCGGGCGAGGACGGATCCGAGCGCGGTGATAGGTCAGCTGCCGCGACCGAGGGCCGACAGAGAACACCAGCGTTAACCAGCGTTCTCCGCTGACAGAGAACGCTAGCTGCCCTAAATCCGCCCATAGAGCGGCAGCTGCCACAAGGACAGAACTGGCCGTCAAAGAGCATCTCCGCTGACTTACTCGGTAGTTCATTTCAGACACCAGCGACGGGAATCCGATATCACTCCAACGTCACCTCACTATTCCCAGCACAACCCTCCTTTGTTCTGGCCTCACCTCCAGGCGTCTCGCAGGTCTCACGCCAGCTGCTGCCGCAGCTCCAGCGGGAACCCGGTGCCGAACAGTCGTCTCTGCGCGGCCCGGTACGCCGAGACCAGCAGCGGCCGGCGCTCGGCGCTCAGCAGCACGGTGGCCAGCGCGGCGCCCTCGGCCGGCGCCGGCACACCGCCCCCGCCCCGCACGTACTCCGCCACGTACGAGTGGGTGGCCTCGGCGTGCGCCAGTCCGTGCGCCAGCAGCGCGGCCGACGGCGACAGGGGCACGGCCGGCGGCCCGGCGCGGCCCGGCCGGCGCCGCAGCGTCGTCTCGGTCGGGTCCGTCTCCGAGGGGACCAGGTCGGTGTCGGAGAGCTCGTAGGCAGCGGCGGCGCGGGGGGCCGCCTGGTCCGGTGCGTCCGGCTCGGTCTCGGGCAGCAGGCGCAGCTCTGTGGTCAGCAGGAGCACGGTGACGGCGGCGTACGCCGGCGGCCGGGAGTCCGTCACCAGGGTGGCGTCGGCCACGGCCAGCACGGGCCCGTCCGCCGCCAGCTGCACAGAGTACCAGAGCGGCGCCAGCGCGGCGCGGCACACCTCGCGCGCGCAGTCCGGGTGCCGCCGCGCCGGCCGCCGCCGCCAGCCGGCGCTGTGCAGCAGGCCCTGGCCCGTGTGCGCCAGCAGGTCGGCGGCGCCTCCGAGCGGCTTGGTGAGCGCGCCCACCAGGCCGCGGCCGAGTCCGCCGACCAGCGCGCCGGCCGAGCGGCCCTCGATGGCGCCCTGCAGCGGCTGGTCGGCCAGGCTGGCCACGGCGCCCAGCAGCGCCAGGCCGAGCCCGGTCAGGCCCTGGCGCAGGCCGTGCGTCAGGCCGGCCGGCGCGGCGCTCAGCTGCTCCTCGGTCCGCGCCAGGTGGTCGGCGTCCAGCGACAGCCGGTGCAGGTTGTGTGCCAGCGCGGCGGCCAGCCCGCTGACCGAGCTGACCGCGCCGGCCGTCAGGTGGCGCGCCAGGCTGGCCAGGCCGCGGCCGCAGCCGCCCACCAGGCCGGCCGGGCCCGTCAGTAGGCCCCGGTAGGGCAGCTGCACCAGGTCGCGCACGCCCAGTGTTAGAGAGCGCGCCAGACCGGCCGGGTCGCCGAGCAGGTCCAGCGAGGCCACCACACCGCCTGCCGAGCACAGAGCGAGTGTGAATGGTTGGGAACCAACGAACGTGAACAAGGAATCTAAAGGATAAATGAAATGGTGCAATTACCAGCTGCACGATTTATTTATTGCTGAGTTAATGAACTAAGACCACCCATGAAACAAACCCAGCTTACGATGGGAAGCACAGATACCCACACTTGAACATCTTCCTAGCCACAAGGCATTTCCCATTCGTTCAACATTATTCTAAACAACAACCTCTGAGCTCTGCCAAACAGCCAAACAGCCGGACACTGACCTGCTTTGTAGATGGCGGACCACATGTAGTGGTGCACCAGCTCGTCGAGCAGCCGCTCCAGACTGGTCCGCACGCCCACCCGCTGGAAGGCCGGCAGGCTCAGCGGCGAGTCGTCGATGGACAGGTACAGCTGCCGGTGCGTGCGCACGCTGAGCGTCAGCGCCAGCGGCTCCACGGTCAGCTGGTCGGCCAGCACCTGGCTGCAGAGGGCGGCCAGCTCGGCGCGCACCTCGGCCGGCACCCCGCCGCGGCCCAGGTCCCGCTCGGGCGCCGCGCTGCCGCCCACCGCCGCCATCAGGCCGCGCAGGTAGGCCGAGTACGCCGCGTGACACCGGTCCTCCACAAACAGGCGCAGCGGGCGCGCCTGCAGTCGCAGCGAGCGCAGCTGACTGCCGCCGGCCGCGCCCGGCTCCAGGCCGAGCTCGAGCAGCAGCAGCGCCGAGCGGCGCAGGGAGTTGACGGCGGCGCTGAGCGCCAGCGGCGGCAGGCCGGAGAGCGGCGGCTGGTGACCGGGCGGCGCCGGCGGCTGCTGCGCGGCCACCAGCACCTGGTACAGCTGGCCGGCGGTCGGCGGCAGCTGGCTGTCCACCTGCAGGTCGGCCACGCAGGCCGAGAGGCGGCACGGTGCGCCGGGCGCCGCCGGCGGGCACAGCAGCACCGCCAGACGGTCGGCCGTGACGCGCAGCACCTCCTGGCAGCGGCGCACGTCCGCGGTGTCGTCCTGCAGCACCACACTGAGCTGGTCACAGACGGCGGTCAGCTGGACGACCAGCGCCGCCGGACCGGCCGGCTCCGCCACCAACGTCTCCGGCAGCGGCGGGGACGCCTTCGGGGGTCTGGGCGAGGCGGGCCGCTCGGCCGCCGGCTCGCCGACCAATGAGCGGGACAGTCTGGCGCGCACGTCCTGCGCCGACACCTCCAGCCGACTGACGGGCCGCAGCTGCACGTGGTGCGTGTGACCTTGGACGCGCACGTGCGCCGTCAGGTCGTGGCCGGCCACGTGCAGGAACTGCGTGTTACCGTAGGTCAGGTCCACCGTGGCACGGTCGGCTGCAACAGGTGGAGGACATTTTCAATCAGAGAGCTGGATTGTGGCATGCGTTGTCAAATTCACGATACATGACACACGAACAAGCGATTGAGATGGATTATGGGCTTCAAGCATCCCTGACTTTCGAGTGTCAGTGTCTGTAGTCGAGTCCCTGACTTTGAGTACAGACACACGCACACAAGCAACGGCACCAATAGTTCTCTCTCAGTCCAGTGACAGGCTGGCTGCCTTGAGTGTAAACTCGCTCCGTACCGGTCGGGATCCGTCCTGAGGTGGCTCCGCTGGCCGCAGCGGTCGCCGCCGCGCCGCTCTCCGCCCCGCCGCCGGGTCCCACCGACAGCTGGAGTCGGTAGTGGGCCTCCTCGGCTCCGGAGGCGGCCGGCTCCGGCTCCGGCAGGTACAGGCTGTGTCCGGCGGGCACCTCGCCCGGAGCTCCGGCCGCCACAAACTGCTCCACGGGCTCGGCTGGAAACACGGACCCGACGACCGGTCAGAGACGGGGACACGGAAACGAAAACGGAGCAACAGTGGAGTCAACGATGTCATCATGACTCTGTTTACTTTCTAGCTTAAGGAAAGAAAAATAAGTACGAGTCCTTTTGGGCCTGTCTTGAAAAGCTCGTCCCAGCAGATCGGTGACTTTGGAAGCTTGGAGACCCACTATACCGCCTCAACTCCGCACTGCCCCCGAGCCCCTCCAGTCCCCGCTATGTTACTGACCGGGCTCCGGCTGTATGACGGTCACCGGCAGCGCCGTGTCGTTCTTCACCAGCAGGAACGGCGCCGCCTCCTCGCGGACGGTCACAAACGTCTGGCCGTCCCGCTGTGTGTACGCCGCCCGCAGCAGACTGTTGAGGCAGCGTCCGGCCGGCTGCGGGCCGGGGCCGTGCAGCACGCGGCTGCCGCGGCCGTCCGGCAGCTGCTGCGGCCGCTGCCGGCACCCGCTCAGGTCGAGCAGCAGGCGCAGCGGCAGCGGCGCGGCGGCCGGGTCGGGCGCGATACCGGCCGCCAGCTGCCACCAGAGCAGCGGCTGCGGCCGGGCGGCGCGCGCCAGCTGCCGGCCGTGCACCTCCGGCAGCCGGCCGCCGGGCTCTGCCGCTCCGCCGGCGGCCAGCGCGGCCAGCGGCAGACTGCGGCCCGTCTCGTTGACGACCACCACCCGCGGACGGATGTAGACATGACGCAGCCCGCCGCGCCGCGACGAACCCACGCTGAACAGAGCAACCTGCCGGATCAAGAACAGTGCGCGGTCACTGTATGGGAAGCAAATAATGAACAGTCACCAGCGAACCTTTGTTGGTTGAACAGCATCAAGAACTGAACAAATCAGCGGGATGCAGTCGCTCAAATTAATCCCTCCATTCAAATGTGTACTTTTTGTTCGCATCCTTCCCACGCCCGTTCATCCCACTATAACTGACCTGCTGTCGGACGAAGGCGGCCACGGGCACGGCGCCCTCTGGCGGCAGTACGCCCTGCCCGCCGGGCGGCGGCCGCTGGTACGGCCACTGCTGGTCGCCCAGCACCAGTTTGCTGGCCTGGAACTCCTCGCCGCCGACCAGGGCGCTGATGTAGAGCGCACCGTCGGCGGCCGGGGCGGCCAGCACGCCGGCCGGCGGCAGTAGCGAGGGGGCGGCGTCGCGCGCGCCGCAGCGCACCACCACCGGCTCGCCGCACTCGTTTGTGACCAGCAGAGTGGGCCGCACGTCCAGCAGCAGGGTGTTGAGCCAGGGCCAGCGGCGGCGCACCGTCACCTCCAGCTGGATGTCGGGCTGGTCGACGGTGCGCAGACCGGCGCCGTCGGGCAGCCAGTCGGGCCGGTCGGCGGTTAGCAGGGCGGCCAGCTCGGGCAGCGGCGGCGCCGGCCGCTCGGCCGCGCCCTCCTCCAGGGCGCCCACGGACAGCGCCACCGGCGGGCTGGACCACTCGGCGCCGGCGCTCAGCTTCATGGTGAGCTGGTGGGCGGCGGCCGGGTCACAGCGCAGCTGCTGCACGGCGCCGCGCCCGTCCAGCCGCTGCACCGCGCCGCCGGCCGTCTGCCGCAGCTCCAGCGGCGCCGGCAGCAGCGAGCGCGCGCAGAACACGGGCGCCAGCACCACCAGGGTGCGCCGGCACCCGGCCGCGCCGCCCACCGGCTCGTGCAGCACCGAGCACCAGGCGTGCACGGCGCCCAGCGCCAGCAGCGCCGGCTCGGCGGCCGCCAGGTCCACCTCTCGGTACACCGCCGCCGCGCCGGCCGTCATCGCCGCCACCTGTACCCTCGCTGAGTCACACAGCACCGACGGGGAGCAGGAGCGCGGCAACACCGTCTGCAGCTGGGAGAACGGCGCCGCCCTCACATCCGCCCACACCGCCGAGTCGAGCGCGTTCAGCACCTTCAGGCGCCCCTCCAGGGTCACCAGTTTCTGGGTGGCACTCAGTGGCCGCACGGTGACGATCACTGGGTAGCTGACGGCGCTGTCTGTCTCGGTAGAGCTCCGGTCGTCGGCAGGCGGGTCGGGGTCGCTCGCCGAGCCGGGGAGCAGCACCACCTGCTCGCCGTCGTTCTCCAGTGACAGCGGCCGGCTCCAGCCGTCCCGGTCGGTCAGGGAGAGTCGCAGCAGCGGCGGCAGGCCCCGGTCCCTCCAGCTGTGCAGCGCCGCGTGACCCGGCAGCAGCGGCTCGGCCTGCTCCGTACCGGCCTGTCCCAGCCGCAGCCGACAGCCGGTGTTGTTGAGGAGGACGTAGCGCGCCGGCAGCAGCAGTTGCCCGCCGTCCGGCTCCGTCGGTCGGTCCACTGCCAGGCGGTACCGCTGCAGCGCCGCCCGCCAGTCGGCCGCCGCCGCCGACAGTGTGTGCGCCGCACTCGGACTGAGCCGGAGGGTGGCCGGGCCGGCGGCGGCGAGCAGCTCCAGCTGCGGCCCGGCGGCGGGCGACGAGCGCACCGCGTCCAGCCGCAGCAGCACCGGCTCCAGCAGCGGCGCCTCCGTCAGGTAGGCGTAGTTGACGGCTGTCACCGAGAGGGCGCCGTCCGCCTGCAGACGCACCATGTCGGGCCACACGCTGGCCGCCGCGGACGCGCCGTCCAGAGCCACAGTGAGGAACACGTGCTCCTCGGGCCAGCCGGGCTGCAGGCGGTAGCCGGCCACGGGCGGCGGCAGCTCGGCCTGCCGGCTGGCCTGCTGCAGCCACAGTCGCGTCTGCAGGCCGCCCAGCTCGGCCACGGCCCGGAGCCGCGCCACGGCCGCCGGCCGGAACTCGGAGTCGACGCGCAGACAGGCGGCCAGCGCGGTGGGGCACACCGCCAGCCGGCCGGCCGGCCCGTCGCCGTCCTCCAGGCAGATCTGCACCCGCCACAGCGCGGCGCTGGGCGCCTTGCTCGTCTCCACCGGGATGGGCAGCTGCAGTCGGCTGGTCTGGCTCTCGGACAGCTCGAACTGGCAGAGCGTGCAGAAGCGGCGCCGCAGCCGGTCGTAGTACTGCAGCAGGCAGATCACCGCGGCCGGCTCCGCCTCCGAGGCGTGGCTCACCTCGGAGCCGGCCACAAACGGCACGGGGTACACGTGCACGGCGGTCAGGCTGCGCGGCTGACCGTACCGCCACGACATGACGCCCGACGACTTGTCGAAACTCACGTGACCGACCGGACAGGCGGCGTGGTCGCCCTGGGAGAACGCCATGAGACCCCGGCGCAGGTCGTCTTCTGAACGGGTTGCCAAAGAATGCAGTTCACCGTCCGGAACGCCGTTGGGGCTGAGACTGGCGGTAGATTTGATGTCTTTGGTGCTCGGCTGCGGAGTTCCCAAAGTGCCATCTTCTGGTGGGCTCGCTGCCGGTGCCAGTTTCATCAGCGACTCCAGACAGGCTAGCTGCTCGGCTCCCACGTCCAGCACAAGGGCGTCGGAGGTGACGAACAGCCGGCAGTAGGGCCGCGGGCTCCAGGGCTCCCACTCGAGCTCGGCGGTCAGAGTGGGGCTCCAGGGGGCCAGCAGCGGCCGCCAGGGGCCTGTCGGCAGCCCGCAGCTCACCGACAGGTCGGTGGTCTCGGCGTCCAGGGAGAGGACAGCCGGCCGCGGCGTCTCGCCGGGCAGGTACTGGCAGCGCAGCGCGCCGCTCAGCCCTGACACGGCGGCGCGCAGCCGACCGCCGGCCGGCGCCGGGTCCAGCTCCAGCACCAGCTGCCGGCTGGTGACGCTGACGGCGCTCACCACGGCCGCCCAGAGCCGCGCCTGG
This sequence comes from Amphibalanus amphitrite, assembly GCF_019059575.1. Taxonomy (NCBI): domain Eukaryota; kingdom Metazoa; phylum Arthropoda; class Thecostraca; order Balanomorpha; family Balanidae; genus Amphibalanus; species Amphibalanus amphitrite. The sequence goes on along the minus strand of NW_024882463.1, from coordinate 183,714 downwards.
CCGCCCAGCTCCGTCCACAGGTCCGCCGGGCCCGCCCCCGCCGTCGGCTCCGTCCCAGACGGCTCCGGCAGCTCCAGGATCCTCTGCGCCGCCTCTGCGAGTGTGGTCAGCTGCCGGGCGCCGGTCTCCGCCCAGCAGAGTTTCAGCGGACGGCCCACGTCCACAGTGAGCGCCGCCGCGCCCGGCACGGCGCCGTCCGCCAGCGTGGCCGTCAGCAGCGACGGAGGGATGCCCGTCTTGGAGTGCGGCTCGCCGGGCCTGGTCTCCAGCAGGGTGACCGGGAAGCGCGCCCGCTCCGGCACCGGTGGCTCGTCCTCTGACCGTTCCGGGTCGCCGCGGTCACTCGGGTTACCGGCGAGCACCGATAGGTCGAATACAGAGAGCTGGAGTTTCCGCTCGGAGGGACGGCACGCCAGGAAGGCGTGCGGCTGGGAGGCGGAGACGTATAGGAGCGGCACAGGCCGGCCCGGCGACGACTTACCCTCAGTCTGCGGGCCGTGGTACGGTGGAGGGTCCTCGTGGTCGTACAGCGTCACCGTCACATCTCCCAGGGTCAGGAGCGCCTCGAACGGCACCACGGCGTCGGCGGTGGGCCGCTCGGTACGACTGCTGCTGATGCCGCTGTCCGCCGCGGCCGGGGAGGGCGGCACCCCGCCGACCAGCGGCCGCCGGCCGGCCGGGCGCGCCGCCACCTCTGGCGCCGCCGCGGCCGCCGGCGCCGGGCCCAGCAGCTGGCGCAGCGCCAGAGCCGCGTTATCCGCCAGCTGGCGCAGCAGCACCGCCTGTCGCACGCTGAGCGAGACGGCCAGCGGGGCGGTGACGTTCACCTCCAGCGCGTGTCCGGCCAGCAGCGTGGGCTCCGGGGTGCCGGGGGCGGCCAGCGCCGGCGCCACCGTCACGCGCACGTCACACCGCTCCAGCACAGAGGTGAGCGTCACGTCCCGCGGACTCTGCAGCGGGTCGTAGTTGTTCCACTCCACCGCCGGGTTCTCGCCCATCGTGACCAGCGTCTGCGCCGACTGGGGCTGCTGGCGGTCCGACTGGGCGAGCACCTCGTCCCAGGAGCCGGTGGCGACCAGCACCCCGGTGACGTCCGCCTGGTAGTGGCGGTCGTCCACGTCTGGCCCGGACCCGCTCCAGCCGGCCGGCGGACACAGGTCGGGCCGCAGCACGGGCCGACTCAGAGGGAACTCGGCGGCCGGCTGGACGCGCAGTCGACCCAGCTGCAGCAGACACAGCCGGCCGTCACACGGCAGGAACAGCCGCACCGGCTCGCAGCTGACATAGAGCAGCGGCAGGTCGGCGGCCGTGGCGGGTGGCGCCGGTCGCGGGCCGGTCGGGACCGCGCCGCCGCCGCCCGACTGCTGCCGCGCCAGCAGCGGCGTCAGCAGCGGCTCCAGCAGACCGCTGTAGGGCAGCACCATGTCCGGCGTCAGCACCAGGTCACAGGGCTTCAGGCGCACCTCCAGCTCGGTCAGACACTCCCCGCCGCTGCTGGTGGCGGCGGTCGGCGAGCCCCACTTCTGCAGCACGCTGGAGCGCAGCGCGCGGGTGCAGACGGCCGAGAGCAGCGCCCGGTGCTGCGGCTGGGACGGCTCCGGCTCCGGTGACGGCGAGCCGGCGCCGGCCCGGTCCGGGCACATGACCAGCGCGCGCGTCAGACGCCGAGAGCTGGTGAACACCACCCGAGAGGCGTCCGGGCGGACCGGGGACCGGTCCGAGGCCGAGCAGCTGGGGACAGACACATGGCGGATAACGGTCAACGTGGCCGGGAAACAAACACTAGAGGAGACTAGTTGGAAAACCAACCTAGTAAAGAAGCAGACATTCTAAATGTTTACTTCCTTCATCAAACTTTCGTCATGGCAAACCTAAAGTATTAAAAAAAAACTGATTGCGAGACAAATAAAACATCCTCCCTGGAATTTATCACGTCTGGAACATTTTAACCCACCAATTAATTTAGCGAAACAAGTCCCACTACCATCTCTGACTACCCCCGCCCCAGCCGGTCGCCATGACTGACCTGGCGTTTCTGGCCGGCTGCCGCGATGTCTCCAGCGAGGCCAGGTTCAGCTTGGCCTTGGTGTAGACGGCCTGGCTGTCTATGGAGATGGCCAGGTCCTCCATGACGGTGAGCAGTCGGTCGGTGCCCGGCGGACCGACCAGCAGCAGGGAGACGCGCGGCAGCGTCCACTGCAGCCAGACGGAGACGGACGGACGGGACGAGCGGTCCGCGGCCGAAACGGCGGCGCCCACCGCTGGGGGAACGAAACACAGAACACATGGGTACAGGCGGAGACGGACGGACGGGACGAGCGGTCCGCGGCAGGGACGGCGGCGCCCACCGCTGGGGGAACAGGAGAGCACTCGGTAACACAGTCAGACGGAGACGCCGAGACGGCGGCACCCACCGCTGGGGGAACAGGAGGAGAGCATAGTCAGGCAGAGACGGACGGGCGGCCTGGCTGGTTCGTGGCCGAGACGGTGACACCGACAGCTGAGTGAGCACGAGAGTTAAGTACTCAAAACACAAACACGTAGATGGTAGCTCCCATCACAGAGTGGCGACCGCAGGAACACATAGTAAAGAGCCAAACAGCTGTAGCCTTCATAGATCCGCGATGAATTTGATCCGTTACAGAAAAGCATGGTTGGGTCCCCATGAATGAATGATCGACTAATACAATCGAGGTAATATTCAGATGAGAGTAAGCAGCCGGTAAGATTACCGGAGCTGTCGGAGCGGAGCTCGTGGGACCGCAGCAGCTGAGCAGAGACCTCCTCACTCTGACTGGCCCGGGCGGCGTCTGCCAACAAACACAACAGCGTTAGCACATTAGCCAGATGAGGAAGAAATAAAAACAGAAACGGCCCTGAAAACACACCCCTCAGGCGATGCAAAACAGGATTAATGCGACGAATTGGAAACAGAAAGTGTGCGCGACATTTAGGACGTTTATCTCTCTTCCACTTGCAACCATGAATTGGCCAGCAACTGGCTGTTGGTCAATGGAGAGCGCGACTCCAAATATATCAGCTAACATGACGTACTGTCCAGTTTGGAGTCCTCTGCGCTGACGTCTGTCCCGACAGCCGACATCAGGGGCGCCACACGGTCCAGCACGGCGAAACACTGCTCCACCACCACGGCCAGACCCTGGATCTGTAGACAACATACAATGTCAAACGAGAAATGATGGGACGGAGACCAGTCCCAGATTGCCACTTAGCAGGCTGTCTCCCATTCATTACTCGACTGCTTCTGTTTCATTGCTCAATGGTACCCAGATCACAACTACTTACATGTCGCTGTCCCAGTGTGATCTGCAGCTCACCTGCCGCTGTCCAAGTGTAATCTGCAGCTCGGGCATGTTGGCGTGCACGACCAGGCTGAGCGGACCGGCGCCGTCGGCCGCCGCGCTGAGCCCCACGGTACACTCGAGCTCTGCAGGTGCCATCAGGGCGCGCCGCTGACCGCTCTCCAGTTGGACGTACACCTCGGCGCCCGAGAGACGGGCCTGCCACGGCGCCGCCGGACGACCTGAGAGGAGAAGGCGTCAGGGGCCGGTGGTCAGAGAGTGGACACACCAGAGAAAGGGGATGCACGCACTGCCAGAGAATGGCAGCTGGATGGAGTTTTTATGACACAGCACGCGCAAAGTGGCATGTATCTCAGTCTAGGCCCATGTCCAAATTACTAGCAATGATAGTTTATGAGAAAACCCTCCCCAGCGGCCGATATGAGGCCGTGCGGCAGCCGACTGACCTGCGGCCGCTGACGGTCTGGTGAGCCGGACGGGCACATCGGGCACTGTCGGCAGGGCGGCCGATTTGAGCACGGCGCTGTCCAGTCGGACCGAGGGCAGCACAGAGACCAGCTGGCCGTGCAGGCAGTACCGGTGGCCCGAGTCGCTGCTGCTGCGGACCCGGCCCGGCACCGGCGCCGGGTGGTGGCCTGCTGGGGTCGGGGGCGGGTCCGCCGCCCGCTCCGCGTCCCCACCCGCCCCGCCGCCGCTCTCCGGGCCGGCCGGCACGGTGACGGTGACCGCGCTGATCTGCAGGCGCACCTCCAGCCGCTCCAGCGCCGGCAGCCAGGCCAGCGGCGGCGCGGCCGGCGGCGCCGGCGGAGCGGGCGAGACGGCCGCCGCCGCGGGGGTATTGGGTGACACTGCGGGTAGGTTCCGCTCTGTGGTGTGGCTCCGTGCCGATCGCGAGGCTCTTGAGTGTCCGTGCGGCCGGGGTACATCGACGGCCGGCGAGCGGCGGCCGGAGCGACTGGACGCCCGGTCCTCCGCTGGCGGCGGCGGCGGCGGCGGCTCGGGAGGCTGGGGCAGCGGCGGCGGCGACGGCGGACCAGCCAGCAGCTGTGTGGCCAGGGACAGCCAGAGCAGCAGTGCCGGCTGCCAGCAGAGCAGGGCCGGCTCGGAGACAACCACCAGCAGCGGGCAGCTGTCCGCGGCGGCAGCGGCTGTGGGCAGCTGCAGTAGCGCCCGCACCGCCCGCTCACCGCCGCCGCCGGCCGCCGGCGCGTCGGCCGCCTGGGGCGCGGCCAGCACGGGCCGGCCGTCCAGCTGGCAGCGGACCGAGCCGAGGCTGGCGGCGCCGGCCCAGCACCAGCCGGTCTGACAGAGCCGCACGTCCAGACCGCACAGGTCCGTCTCCAGCGGCAGATCCAGCTGCGGGCCGCCCGGCTCGGCGCCGGGAGTCCCCCGGCCGGGCGCCAGCAGGCTCCGGTACAGCCGCAGCAGCCGAGCGCCCTGGCGCACGCTGAGCTCACAGTGCAGCCAGTCGGCGTGGCACACCTGTTCGGTGAGCGGATGCTGGGAGCCGGCCCACAGTGCCGGCGCCAGCAGCGCCTTCCAGTACACAGAGGCGGAGGAGAGGGAGGCGACCTGCTGCTCCTGGGCGGGCTGCCCGTCCGCTGCGGCCGAGACCAGCACCGCCTGGCCTGCCGTCACCTGCGACAGAGCGCACAGGAAACAGGGAAAACCGTCAGGAGCGGCGGACGTAATGATTTATTTCCAATCACCAGTGGGGCAATGTTCCCGCCCCTTCTAATGAATAGTCATCATGTCGGGCCTATCACAGTACTTCATAACTGGCAGGTATACTCAACAGAAAATACAAAGGCAAAGAGACTCTAGTCAACCAAACAAAACACCCGTTATGCTTCGAAGTTCGAATTCCTTGTATCGAGACTGACCGTGCATCGTGTGTGTACGTGGCAGTTGTAGAGTAGCGCGGCGGTCGGCCGCCGGAGCTGGGAGACACACCGGCACAGCCGGGACGGGTACATGGGCTGCTGCTCGTTCCACTGGATTGTCTGACAGCGCAGATGGAGGCGCACCTCACCGGCCTGAGGACGGGGGAACCGGGACAGATAAACAATACACCAGCAATGCTGGGAGACGCACCTCACCGGCCTGGGGACGGGGGAACCGGTGAGACAGCCGGGACAGAGAAACACAACAGCGGTAGACGCACGTCCCCGGCCTGGGGAAGGCAACATCATTATCAATAGCGATCAGCCGGATCATTGGAGCTGAACAAGCACACATGATCTCACGAGCCCATCTCCTCGCCAACAACTCTGTCATCACATCACAACGCCCAACTGCAGCATGCAGCAGCTGTACCTCAAACGATGCAGCCGCTGCCATCCTCACGATTACCCCTACCGTGCCACGGACCCACCTCGCCCAGCTCCCCATGACCGGCACTCACTGTCAGCCGCTGCCCCTCCCTCCGCTGTGTCGAGACCCACCTTTTCCAGGTCCCCGTGGCCGGCCACCACGGTGACCCGCGGCTCCAGCACCGTCAGCTGCAGGCCGCGAGCCGGGGTGTTGGCCTCCAGCGCCGCCGCCTCTCCGGGCGGTATCGGGCCCGGGCGGGACTCTCCGTCCGCTGCGGGAGGGCGGAGGGGTGGTAAGAGTGGACTTCTTCGTCTGCTACAGAACAGGGGCGGCACCGGACCAGGGCGGACCTCCCCGTCCGCTGCCGGAGAGGGGAGGGGGCGTCGGGGTGGGCCTCCCCGTCCGCTGCTGACAGGGGAGGGGGCGGTCAGGGTGGGCTCCCGTTCACTGCGGGAGAGGGGAGGGGGCGGTCTGGGTGGGCAAATGAAAAGGTTTGATTATTTCAAATGGATACGCTTTTCCCTGGCACGTGAGCTACTTTTCAGTGGTGAAAATCGCTGCTATAATTTGGGCGTATTGTCGGAAAAAGGAACTTTTCTACAGATCACAACCTGTCCAGCGATGAGGACGACTTCTGCAATACAGTGCATCATATAAAGCTGCTACAGGCTAGGCCTGCACTACGCAGTACACACTACTCAGGTACTCCTTCTGCTGGGGTCGACTGTAGGGCGGGTAGGTCACGCTGTGAGCCCAGTGTACTCAGTACTCACCCTGCAGCCTGGAGTCGGTTGTAGAACGAGTACTACTCACCCTGCTGGAGTCGGCTGTAGGACGGGTATGGTTACTCACCCTGCTGAGGTCGACTGTAGGGCGGGTAGGTCACGCTGTGCGCCTGTGTACTCACCCAGCTGGGGCCGGCTGTAGGGCGGGTATAGTTACCCTGCTGTGACCGACTGTAGGGCAGATATTACTCACCCTGCTGAGGTCGACTGTAGGGCGGGTACAGTTACTCACCCTGCTGGGGCCGGCTGTAGGGCGGGTATAGCTACTCACCCTGCTGGCCGGTCGGCTGTAGGGCGGGTATTACTCACCCTACTGGGGCCGGCTGTAGGGCGGGTATTACTCACCCTGCTGGAGCCGACTGTAGGGCGGGTATTACTCACCCTGCTGGAGCCGACTGTAGGGCGGGAATTACTCACCATACTGGGGCCGGCTGTAGGGCGGGTATTACTCACCCTGCTGTGGCCGACTGTAGGGCGGGTATTACTCACCCTGCTGGAGCCGACTGTAGGTCGGGTAGGTCACGCTGTAGGGCGGATATTACTCACCCTGTTGAGGTCGACTGTAGGTCGGGTATTACTCACCCTGCTGGGCCGACTGTAGGGCGGGTAGGTCACGCTGTAGGGCGGATATTACTCACCCTGCTGGGGTCGACTGTAGGGCGGGTAGGCCACGCTGTGCGCCGCCGTCAGCAGGTGATTGAGCCGGTGTACGGAGCCAGAGGTGACCAGCACCTGGGACGGACCGACCACCAACCGGAACATAGAGCGCTCCGGCAGGTCGCTGGGCAGAAAAAGACAGAGCTTCAGTCACAGCACACTGGCGTAGCTGCAGGCCAGACACACGACCAAAGACACACAGAGGCACAGTCACATAACCAGCCGACCATAAGTTGGAAGGCAGTGCAGCACTCGAGCCATCATTGAGGCACATCTCTGCACCTTACATTCACCACTCACCAGACTAGCCGTTCTGATAGAAGTCACTACGCTCTCATACGATAGCACTCAGTAGAACGAGCCAGAGCGCTGCATCCCACGCCCAGCACAGAGCCGACCGCTCGCCTCGGTCGCTGACTGATCAGCAGCGGCCTCCCGTCCGTTCTGACTGACCTGTACTCCAGGTCGGCCAGTAGCGGCATATCCTCCTCGCCAAACTCCTCCGGCAGCTCCAGCTGGTAGAGGTAGTCGGCAGCCATCGCGGCCGTCCGCTCCAGCAGCCAGCTCTCTGCGAAACGGACAGTGCGGAACATACAACACTGAGTGGCGAAGGTACGGAGTCATGGCACAGAGCAGCATCATTAGCAAACTAGCATAACGACAGTAGCCGTCTCCGGAAACACAGACTACCATTGCCCACGAAATGAAAAAGTGGTACCAGTACCACAGCTCCTAGAAAGACCGATTAGAGCGACATATATGAAAGACTACGAGCGAGCACGCTCGCCTCGCGCACGTACCGGTTTTCTCCCTCATGTGGCTGTCCCACTGAATGTTGTACTGCTGTCGGGTGTCCACCGGCCGGGCGGGAGGGTCGACGAACAGGGAGCCGGCCATGTACGCCTCACTGGGACGGCCCAGCTCCAGGTAACTCACCTGGTAGATTCACGGGGAGAAGGAAGTCATGGTCAAACAATACCTCTAAGGCCGTGATACAGCGCTTACTGAATGGGGAAACTGTGTCACTGGCCTAGTTATAAGTCGAGGGTAATCAAATCTGACCAGCCTGACTTAACTATAGCCGGGTGATATGAATTGTGAGCGCCTTCTACCTGTCCACGAGCCATTAACTGCCCTCAAGTACCATCCCTCTCACCCCACCACTACTCTCTACCGGCCCACTCGCCCAACATTACTGTCTTTATCGGCTCACTCGCCCCACCACTGACCTCGAGCGGCAGGTCTGTTCCGGGGTGGTGTCGGCAGGTGCAGCCGCCGCACGGCCGCAGCGCCAGGTGGCTGATGCCCCAGCTGCTGCTGACTGCCTGTACACCGCGCACCACAGAGCTGAGCATGGCGCCGGCCGCACTCAGCCGCAGGTAGGGCGTGAACCGGGCGCGCCGGCCGGCCGGACACGGTCGGCACGGCTCAGACATCTGGGGAGAGATGGGGAGGTGAAGTTAGAAGCAGGGACATGGCCGGCACGGCTCAGACACCTGCAGAGAGGGGGGGGGGGGGGTCAGATGCAGGATAGGAACTGCTCTTAGGGTGTCGGGTGACTAATCCGAGTCAGAGGTTTTGACAGCCATGGAATAGAAAATTAAAAGAAGTCGAGAGATCAAGACAGTGCTTTGATTGGTTGGGTTTGAACTGAAGATATGTACCTAATTATTAAAAAAGCCTGACGAAATACATCTCCCTGCAGTTCCGTCTCACCTTGAACACCGAGTCCACCTGCTGCACGTACACGGAGAAGTGCACGACGCGCTCGTGGGCGGCCAGCCGCGCTCCAGCGTCGCCCTCCTCCTCCGGGTCGTCCCACGTGATGGGCAGCATGGCCATCGGAGAGGGTACCGCCGACCACACCCAGTCGGCCCACGAGCCGGCCGCCGGGCCGCCGCCGCCGCCCTCCTCCTCACCGCCGCCTGCCAGAGAGCCAGGGCGGGCGTCACGGGAGTCAGATTTCAAACGATCCGACACGTCCAATCATCCAAAATCGGAAATACATTGACAGGTTACAAGGATACACACATCAAGACGTCAGCGGATTTTCGACGCAGTAAATTTGCCGTAATTTAAACTTCCAATTTAAAAATGTAAATGTCTCAACATACTGAGTACCTAATGCCCAGCAGCCCTCGACTATCGTAAGTCGCGTCTTACCGCCGTCCGAGGCGTCGTCGGCCGAGGGTCGTCTGGCGCTGTCCGGCACCAGTTCTCCGAACAGCAGCGCCCGCGTCAGCTCCATCAGACGCAGCAGCATCGGCACCTGCACGTCTGCGGCGGACCGGGGACAGTCAGATACACAGAGACCCGCGTCAGCTCCATCAGACGCAGCAGCATCGGCACCTGCACGCCTGCGGACCGGGGACAGTCAGAGACAGAGACCCACGCCAGCTCCATCAGACGCAGCAGCATCGGCACCTGCACGTCTGCGGACCGGGGACAGTCAGATACACAGCACCCGCGTTAGCTCCATCAGACGCAGCAGCATCGGCACCTGCACGTCTGCGGACCGGGGACAGTCAGAGACAGAGACCCACGCCAGCTCCATCAGACGCAGCAGCATCGGCACCTGCACGTCTGCGGACCGGGGACAGTCAGAGACAGAGACCCACGCCAGCTCCATCAGACGCAGCAGCATCGGTACCTGCACGTCTGCGGCGGACCGGGGACAGTCAGATACACAGCACCCGCGTCAGCTCCAGCAGACGCAGCAGCATCGGCACCTGCACGTCTGCGGCCGACCGAGGGATAGTCAACGTAAGCTACCGTGAGTTAAGTGTCACATATAACGCATACATCACCGTGTATTAGAATGAGTCCGTTGTTATCCGTGACAACCTGCCGGTCGGGCTCACCTGTGACGGAGAACTCTAGCTGCGGGCAGAGCACGTCCCAGCGGGTGACGTCAGCCACCGGGGAGTGGAGGCCGCTGAACTGCTGCAGACAGCGCACCTCCAGCGAGCACCGGTACAGCAGCGGCTCCTGCGGCACCGACACACTGCCGTCAGACTCCACCGGCAGCGCGGTACACGGCTGCAGCTGGAGTGTAACACTAAAATAGTCTGGCAAAGACGCGTAAAGTCAACGAACAAATAATAAAGGTTTGGTGAAAGTACCTAATAGAACAGTGTCCAAGCTGCCGTTGTCAGCAAATCAGCTAGCGGTAAGTTGCGACTATCTTAGGTGTACACTGTTCGACCGACCTGGTAGCTCTCGATCTTTCCCGAGGCGTTCCTTCGGTCCAGACAGACGGTGAAGTCGGCCAGCTTCACCAGCTTACGTAGGAACAACAGCGGGGGGACAAAGTCTGAAACAGATACAGCTCGTAATGGTGCCATCGACAATAGACATTGGATAAGATCAGAGATTGATTCGCCGATATCGAACGCTCCTATATTTTTACGGTACCGGCCGAACAACGCAATTTTGACAGCACCGTTCGAAAAACGCCTCAATTAGGCACATAAAATAAATGCGTTTGCATTTGAATTCTTCCCTCCCTCTATTAATTGCTTTAGACGGTAAGGATAAGCCTCACTCCTGGCCTGTTCATTTTCTACGTCACCACCCCCACGCCTGTCAGGGTTGAATGCCTAGATTCACGAAAAAGTACCGTTCTTTGATATCCGAGACATGCTGTTCTACCCGTCTAATAATTACCGTGGACCCCGGCCAAGACCGAGTTCCACGTGCGGTCCCGGTATTGTAATTCACGGCTCCACTTCACGGCCCCTCCCGTCCCCTCTCACCGGTGAAGGCCGGGGTCCACGTGTGGTCTGAGCATTTCACCCGTCCACGGCCCCTGCCCTCTCACCAGAAAAGGCCGGGGTTCACGTGTGGTCCCTGGTATTGTACCCCACTCCGCGGCACCTCCCGTCCCCTCTCACCGGTAAAGGCCGGGGTCCACGAGTGGTCGGCAGACTGAGAGCTGACAGTGCGAACGTTGATGCTCAGCACAATGTCGTCCTCCACATACTTGAGGATCAGGTTGTTGCACACCACACTGAGGTTGTTGGTGATCTTTTTGACCAGTGTCTGGATGTAGCCAGGAGGAACTTCTTCTGTTTCCAGCTGCTTCCTGGAGAGGAGAAAATGATGGATTCAACAGGTGGGGATATTAAAATGCACTGCAGGTAACATGGTTTACTCACAATGATGGGCATCTAGCAGCAATGTTTAGCATTGCAATCCAGCGACCACATGCAGAATTATCATGGTGAGGGACTCTGCTTACTTTTGCCTATTGGACTGCTGCTTTGAGAAGGATGACTCACTACTGGTGTCTGAGAAATCCAGCCTCTCTGTATCACTTGGCAGACGCATGACACATTCTGGAAACAAAGGACAAAATGAATGCACAAGGAAAACACTCAGTTGTGTTAATCAGCCAGGACAACACTAGGCACTGCACAGGTTACTTTTAAATATTATCAAATTGCCCAGCTAATCCTAACTCTGAATAACATCAAGATTAATCTGATTTAGTGGTCAGGTCAACTTGAAATTGAGATAGCTCAGTAAGTATCAAAACTCAAATCATGGGACTGAAATAGGCAATTAGATTGAATACGCATTGGCCAGGTCGACAGTTGAAGCCAGTTGGCTTGGTGGCATGATTGGTAAGTCACTGAGATTCAATTCCTTGCCCAGCCATAAAAGAACCAAGCATTGCCAGCCTGTTATTCCCACTCACCCATTGTGTCAATAGTAACCACAATGGGCTCAGAGGTGAGCTTGTGCCAGGGCACATGGATGCGCATCTCGTGGATGTGGCCATTGATGAAGCGCAGTGGAAGATTGAGCTCCCGCTCCAGCACATCAGTCTTGAGGTCCAGGTTGCTGAAAACTGCATCTCCACCCCAAAGAGACACCTGAAAAGGAAGAAAGGGTGAAGATCAAATCAAAGCATGACTAACAGTACAATCAGTTGGTGACATACCAGGGAAATAAGCTAAAATTAGAGCGCTCTATTTATTGCTCCTACCCCATGTTGAAGAGATACCCCTAAAAGCGTGATCTTTTATCGGCCCTTACGCAGCAAGGCAGTACTTCTCAGACCGGTGGATGGTATCAATAGAAAGAGAATGCGTCAAAGATTAACATGAATTAATTAAAATAACATTAAAATGTTTATTAAGCGTGGAAATAAGTCCCAAACATAAGCTTATTATTGCTCCTACCTCGGCGACGGCGCTCCCCGCAGTCAGCGGAGAAGCTAAAATAAAAGCCACAATCCTCCACCGGAAGTCAATTTTAGAGCGGCCGAGTGGACCGATGCGGGGCCACCAAACTGAAATAAGACGTGGCTAGCAATTGCAAACCGCCATAGAAATCAATATCTTAAGACATACAATATGGGATGATTTCTCTGAAGCTGGAGTGAAAGCATGAGTAGATTGCAAGAAACGAAATGCATAGATTGGTTGAATTATGTACAATAGGCACAGCTCAATAGATGAAGCCATTTCTATGATGTTGACATTTGACATAACCCTTCCTCTCCTCACCTATGACCTAAGTGCATTGGCAGTTACCGGCATAGTTTTTGAGCACGAGTGTAATTCGCCATCGGACCGCAATGCATGTTGCTAGGCTGCTGCAATTACAACGAACATACGAATACTGCCTTCATTTGAAGACGTTTGTTTTTTAGGCGGTCTTTGACGCACAAGGGGGCATACCTGTCGACAACTTGAGTTTCTCCGAATTTCAAAAACTCCCAGAATTTCAATTCCTTATGCACTGTTGTAGGTACAGCTATGTTCACAAGTTTTCGTTTCCTCCTCTTCTAAAAAGGATGATATTTGTCCATTTCGTGCGTCGCTGATAGGAGGGTGCGTTTAATAATTAGGCCCAACGCTTTCTGTATCCGCGAGTACCTTCAAAAGGGAACAACAGTTTCCATTTATTACACCATGGGACATGTGACAAAATGACCACTGGAACACGCATGAAACGGAGCTCATATTCCTAAAAATGTCTACAATCACTTCTTTTCTGACACTATTAGCAAATACCATCTCAAGTTAGGTGGTTGACAGACAGTCAATGGAGATCTGGGGAGACTGAGTGATGCCAATTCACCACTTAACTGATAATGAGGGCCGAGGGAAGAGAAACATGCAACATGCACAACTGACAACTTGACAAGTGACAAAACACTACCACTATTGCGCAGTGCACAACAAATTACAGCAGCCAGCCCAAAAAATGCTTTTGGTGGCTAATTGCAAAACAAGTCACTAATAGATGTCTTAGTTGCAGCTGAGCACTGCACAATGATCACACTGTTCACGCATTGAGTGAGACGCCACAGGTGGTTTGAGCCACACTTTGGTACAACTGCAAATCTGAAGTGTTGTCATGAGGTTCATGCCTCCATGATCACAGCACTTTGGTTGTGGTTGGCATAACACTTGTAGTCTGCAGAGTTCCACATGAACTGCAGACACCTCATCTGGTGGTCTTCATGTTGCTCAACTTCTTCAGGAGGCAAATGTCGACCACCCAGCGGAAGCATGGTCCTGCAGAAAAGAAGGGTAATGCATAAGGTACAAACATTATCTGCTGAAACAGCCCCTTCTGTTGGCTGTTATTAACTATGTTATGTTAACTTTTAACATAACATAACAACATGTATTCCATGTATATTACATTTGTTGAAGTAAAATACTGCCGGCTATTTCAAAACCAGAAAATGGAATTATATTGTGGCATAATTCACATGCTCAGCTATCAGTATCAAATAATAAATTAATTTAAAATTTGGCATATTCTATAAAACACATTCATAGAATATTCTACTTCACGTCACAAGGACTCACAATCTTTCTGTTGGGTGTTTGATTGACGCATTAACTAAGTTTGTCTTAGGTTTTATTATTGCAAAAAATTCATATTGCATTATTGTATCAAAATACTGCCAGCAATAACAAAACAAGAACATGAAATGTCAATGAGCAAGCCGCCTTTCCTAAAAATGGGTTACTTTGAAAAATTTTAGTTTCTTTTAAGGAAAAGGAGAAATGATTATCAGGTAATTATCAGAAAACCACTCAACCAGCAAGTGGCTGGGTGGTTTCACAGCAAACATCAAGCCAAAACATATACTTACATTTATCTAACAATTGAGCCATTTGACTACTACAAGGATATGTGAGCAAAGTAATAATCCAATTATCCAATGTTGACTTCCTTGCAAAGTTTATGCCTTATTTTATGAAAATGTGTCACTAGAATATGATACTTATCATCGAATCTTATTTAATTTACGATTTATTTCGATCAAAGCGCACATGGAGTCCTGCGCCATTTTCGTCGACGATGAATATGATCGTGTTTCATGAAGAGATAAGGGGTTTCAATGGTCTTTCAAAGCAATAATTTGATGCAAAAATTTGTAGGAAATAATATAAAGCTGGTTCAAATGGCCATCAACCATTTAAAACACCAAAAATACTCACAGCTCTGTCCCAACAACCACGCAGCACCGCGCACGCCACACAACTGGCACAATGCCAAAACTGCTGTCACAGGAGAAATATTTTTTTTTCTCTGTTGCAATTGTGGAATTATTTATTAAACAGAAGATGATCTTTCCGAAAAACCGACTGATTTCGTACCAAGATGCATGGAAAATAAAAAAATCCCGGTAAGTTTATTTGTATTGTTTTGTCGATTTTGACATGCTCCTAGTTTGCAGCCATATTTCGATATGTCCTACAGGGAGTTCAGAATTATTTCAGGACCAATCTTTTCCTCGTTCATTTTCCCGTCGATCATGAAATTTTTAGAGCGGAACAATTAGTTTCCAGGCGGTCCGAGGGGTTTTCGTGAGAAGGGTGCAAAAATCGGCGTCATTTTTAGAGCCTCGACACCAGCTCAACACAGGACCCTATGGGAGACGGTGAAGTAGCGGGAGCAATAAATAGAGCGCTCTAATTTTAGCTTATTTCCCTGGTGTGTCACCGACTGCAATCAGAACCTCACGATCCAAATGTGCCCTTCACAAAGGCCATTTCAGGCTTAAATTCTATTCACATGAATCTGATATGCACTACTTGGGTCATTTCCACTTCTTGGGTTCAGTTTATCAGCATGAATTCATAAATTCAGTGTGAATTTGATGGACTTGTAAGTGGGCTTGCATCAACATCGATCTCACAAACTGCACTGGCACTCAATAATTTCAATTGTTAGCAGCACAAATCTTACCTGTGTGTCTTCTGCTTTAAGGTTTTTCACATATTTTTCTACAACATTTAACAGGAGTGGTGTGATGTATGATTCAATCTTAAACATTTTGGTCTGAAATGCCACTTGTTTTGCAGATTAGGCTCCAATAGTAAATTATAGCCAGAGACAGAATTCAAAGACCCTCATCACACTAAGACCTAAGTGTATGCATCGCAGGAAGGTCTTTACATCGCAGCGGCATCCAAAATGCTTGATTATTCAAAAATCGGAGCCCCAGAAACACACAAAACCGGCTACGTGTAAGCTTGGTGTAAGCATTTGTAAACAAACGCCCTCTGTAGGCTGGCAATATAGAGACTTTTGGTAAAAAATCTTGTATGAAAACTTCTCACGTAGCGCAAAATTTAAAAAGATAGCATTTGCTATGTGACATAAATCTTGATCCATTTAAAACATTAAAAAGCGTGCAATCTAAGGCAATTCAAAAGAAATACCCGTAAGTTCATCATGCTCCGGTGCTATTTTTCGGTGCCTTCTGTTTACGGAAAGAAAATGTCTCTAGAATTCTGAGACGTCCCTATAAGAATTATTGAGAAAATTTACGTAGAGGTCGTCGAAACTTGCGCAGCTTTGACAAACATTCTTATGTTCTTACTTAGACTCGCGAGTTGCTAGCAGTGATAACTCGCAATGTGATTCGTCATCTTTCTCTTTTCGCTCATTTAGCACGAGGAGTCACCATCTCCTGAACATAATTCTAATTAACATTCACAGGTAAGAGACACACGTGTTTCGTGTGTCTTGGCGTGTCCCTATTTCGTGTTTTCTCGGATTTTGGGCGTTTGGTGTGTTCTTGGGCTATTTGATGGCAAAGCAACATTAAGGGGAGTATTGTCACGTAGTTTCTGTTGAAAGTTATGCCTAAATAACTCAATACTCGTCGTAGTCGGAGGCAGAGCTAGGAGTCGACACTCGTCAGTTCCTGTCTCAGTATTGAGTCAGAGTTAAAGTCAATTTTTGGGAGCCGTAATAAGTGTACGAGTCAGAGTCGCTGAAAATCCATTGACTGCTGCTCCGCTTTGAAATCTGGTCGAGATGCAGTGTTCAACTCAGTTGGGGAAACTACGATGCGAAGATAAAAAATTGATTGGTCAATAAATGGACTTTTGATGACCATATATGGGCATAAATACAACCCCCGCTACTAAGGGTGGAAAACGGTATAACAAGCGGGTACTTGCGGTATCGCGTCCACTTATCAGAGAGAAGGCTTCCATTTTCCATTAGGAATTAGCGTGATTTTATTAAACTGGGCGAATTGACTCAAAAATGGTGTTAGGAAAACAGCTTTTCGGCAGGTTCTGGGCGTCACAATCAGCTGGCCATTCAATAAATGGATTGGTGTTTTGAAAGAAAATTGCTAAAAGATTTACCGTAAAATGGGGTGTTAAGGGACAGTGGGGTGTTAAGGGACAGTTGCATGGGAAAAACTTTGAGTCATATTAACTTCCTAATTTGAGAAGGTTCAATAAAAACTTCAGTGTGGTAGTTGACACTGTTTTGCTCTTGACCATAGGAGAAAATGGCATGGTTTTTCATGCAAGTGATTTGGTTCAAAAATGGATTTGAAAATCATGCTACATTTTCACAAAATTGAAACATCTCCAAAACTCTGTATGTACCACATAAACTTGTGGGTGTACAGGGAAAATGAATGCATAGGTGTATTGTCACATGTATTGCACATGTTTCCTGAAAAACTTGTGCAAATCCACCCATTTATTCATCATCCTCTTCCTCTTTTCCGGATACATGCATATTTTGAGGTGGATGTGGGGTGCTAAGGGACAGGGAAGAAAAATCAAAAATAATATCTAAATATAATTTAATTAAGTATGCATGGAAAACACCAAATTCCACATAAAATTCTGGCAAGTTCATGCTTTTATCTCTAACACATCTTGAGTTATGTAACAAAACATCTCAACACTCTCTTTTACAATGATGGGTCAATGGAGACTGATGTAGGTAAATGTGATGTCATCATAAAAAGGCTAAAACAAAGAGGGCAACATAATGACAAGTGACTAGCTTCAACATGGGTTTTTATTGATGACAGAAGATTACTTTTTGGTTCTGTTTACCTTATAATTAGCACATTTTCCACAAGCGTAAACTGCATTACACGTAATTGGCTAAAAAGGTCATTAGTGGTGAATGAACCTGACTTGTTTTGTGACAGAATATGCAAAACATTTCAATAAATAAATTGTGTGCCCTTCCACACCCCAATTATGGGCATTTCATGACCATTTCTTGGAATAATATAGGTGTCCCTTAACACCCCACATTGGGGTGCTAAGGGACAGTGATGAAAAATGATAAAAAATAATATGCAGGTATAAATCTTTAAAACTTTAATGTGGCAGGCATGTAAAGCACCAAATTCCACATAAAACGCTGACAATTTGATGCTTCTATCTCCAACCCTTCTTGAGTTATATAACAAAACACTTCAAAACTGTCCCTTAACACCCCGTTTTACGGTAATTTAATTACATTAAACAAAGATATTTAATTTTAAAATGACAACTTAACCAAAATTAGAAAAACCATAAACAAAATAATAAAAATAATTACATTTTAAGCAACGGTACTGCTTACATTTTTGGTGCTTTCAGGTCTGTTTCAATCCGCCATATTTGCCAATCACTGTTTGACCTTGTGTTGTAACTCTGCGATTTAGAGCCACCAGTTAATTGTGCACAGAGTGAGTGTAGGCCTTGTGTGGTTAAAAGACATTCTTATGCCTTATTTTTTCATTTGAATGCTAGGATGCATTGAAAAGATGAAGTCTTATTTTATGACCATATATGGTCATCGCCCCGCCCACTCCAGCCATTGATTGGCTAATCCAATTTTTGTTTGGCTCCTCGTAGTTTCCCCAAGTGAACTGTCAGATAACAACACCAACCAGAATCCATAACCTTAACATTAATACGAGTGGTACCTAGGTATTGATATTTGGTACCTAATTGGCAGACGTCGCACGAGTGGCATATGCCATGTTACCTATGGATAAAGTCCCTAGAGCCTTTATCTGAACTTTGTATCTTTAATTTGTCATGCATTCACAACATGGAAATGCCTGCCTTTTTCAGAACTTAAGGCTATCACATTTGCTCTTGGTTGAATTCAGTGAAAAATACGAGTATACCTATGTGGTTGATAACATATTTGTGATATCTTCTGGCTTCTTTGTCAAATAGGCTCATAATATTTTCTGAGATAACATTTGGGTTTGGTATGTTCCAGGCCTTGATTGGGGTGACCAGTGACACACAGCAAAGATGGGGACGATAGGCGACCAGCTGCACTTCCTGCCCTCGTCCATTAGTTTCTCTATTTTCTCGGCGGACGAGGTGCGCAAGCTGAGCAAAGTCGAGATCACCTCAACTGTCGGCCTCAATGACCTCTGCCAGCCGCTGCCTGGCGGCCTCTACGACCTGCGGATGGGTGAGTGAGACAGGATGCCTCGGAATTTGGCCATTGATGTGCTTTAACCCTCGCCGGTATTGGTGTCTTGCCAGCCGCTAAGGTGTATACTAGGGAGGGGGTCCTTTAGAACCCCCTTGCCGTTCGGCCCCCGATCGGGCTAGAGCTTCCCGGAAAAACAAGTGTTTTACCTGTGAAGGAAGCCGATGGTACGCAAGTTGAAGGTCCTAGGTCATTGGTTGACCTTCCAGGTCAGGTCAATGATCTAAAAGTTGGAAAATCGGGACGGGTTAGACCTTCGTGATGTGAGGCTGTTAAGGGGTTCTCCGGGTACGCATCACAAATTTCATGTTAGTTTTGTTCACAGATGATTTCTTCATGCATTCAGGCCTGGTCTGGTCAGGTCAGGTCAACCAGTAGGTGTGCTGCCGGCTATCCATAGTAGGTGTCAATTACCTCTGACAGCTTCGTGATATCTTACAAAGGCACCAAAACTACTTCGCAAACGCTAAATTCGAAATCAGCCCCAAAACCTAGCCTGGAAAGTGGAAACATGTCAAACTAGTAAAAGTGAACCAAGGTCATCACAGGCCAATGACTTTGTCCTGACCTTCACGTGGCCTTGACTCCTACCATAATGCATGGGATCGACATCATTTCACATTATGAACGTTTACAGCTAGAAAAAGACTGGAAACGCGTGGATAATGTGAGCCCCGACACACGCCCAATCGTGTTCCGGCCAAATGCGGTCTCCAGAAACAGGTCACAGGTCAAAGGTCATTTGGGTCAAGGTCATCAAATTATTAGGGTATTTGTCAAACTTATCGACTCGAGGGTACTGAAAGCTTCGTCGTGATCGGCCGCTTTTTACGTGAGTTTTTCGTGAGTTTTTCGCGAAAAACTGAGGGGCAGGGTTTGTTCAACCCCCTATAACTGGAAGGGTGAATAGGTCACTGGTGTTCTGCGGATTACTGTGATGTAAAGTTTGAGAATTTGTGTACGATGACGCTTGCTTACATCAAATCAGGAAGTTTTGCGCTAAATATGAAGCCGTTGACGGCAATCGTAGCGATGACACTCGGAAAATATCAAGAACTTACGCAGCATAGTCTTTTGATGCCACTATGTTCCTTGATTACAGCTGGCTGATGTCATGGCGTTGTGGGAATCGACGCCGCAGGACCATGTCGTGCATATGCGACTAATAAATGTGTGTGTCTGTTTTTGTGGTTTCGTTTGTATGATGTGCAATTCCATAAATTTCTTCGTGGACAGGTGTGCTGTCATTGAGGTGATTCTCCCCGGTGCGTTCCAGGTCCGTACATGCGGGACTACGGCGTGTGCGCCACGTGCCACCTGAACTACCTGCACTGCCCGGGCCACCTGGGCCACATCGAGCTGACGTTCCCCGTCATCAACCCCATGTTCCGCTCGGTGGCCATCAGCCTGCTCTCCAGAACGTGCCTCAACTGCTCGGCGCTCCTCGTCCCAGGTCAGAGGCGCTCACAGTGTACTCCCGGGCCGGGAGGGCTTGGTTGTGGTTTGTCTTTACTTCTCGCAATGTTCAATTGTAAATCAGATGGCAGGTGCCTTTGTTGTAAGGGTTTTATCTGCCTTTTCGTGATTGTTTCAGGGGGTCTGCTTTAATCGTTATATTTTCATCTAAGAGGCTGGCTGATTCCAATACCTGTACTGACGTCAGACCCACTGCTGGAGCTGACTCGCCTGTTCGATTCCAGCTCCGCTGCTGACGCTGGTGCGGACCCAGCTGGAGCTGCTGGAGCTGGGGCTGGCCGCCGAGGCGCTGGCCGCCGCCGACCTGATCCCCGCCTCGTCGGCGTCGGCAGGCGGGCCGAAGCGGCGCCGCGCCGACAAAGACGTGGAGCTGGACGCCGACATGGTGGATGCGGACGCCGTCATCTCCGACAAACAGCTCAGCGACAAACTGGCCGGCTACCTGGCCGACCTCAAAGGTGTGCGCAGATGGGAGGTGATCGCAGGGTCTGCGATGGAAACGACTCGTTTGGTTCAGGTATATTTTTTTCCGGTGTAATACAGAATACCAATAGATGTTCCGGACGCTGGATATTTCCTTACGACATTGTCATTCGGCAGCGATGTTCATTGTGTCATGGCTTGGTCATAGGACGCTGATATGGTCTTTCGTTGAGTTCCGTGACGTCCCACCCGGGACTATAGTTACCCCCCCCCCTCCCCGCCCGATCCCCGTTCTCCGGCTGCGTATGTAACCGTGCGGCCGCGGCCCACAGAGCGTCACCGCAGCGGTGAGCTGGCGGGCCAGGTGCGTAACGTGGTGCTCGAGCGGCGCACGGTGATCCGTCGCTTCCTGGGCCAGCGGCCGCTCAAACAGTGCACCCAGTGCAGCCGCCGACAGCCCTCGCTCAACGACTTCATGGGACAAATCGTCAGAATCGAGAAAAAGGACCCCGGGTGAGAAATGTGGGAGTTTCTCAGATAAGCAGTTGATTCTAGCTAGAGTACAAGAGGTTTTTGAGAGGACGGAGGAACGGGCGATGAGTGTCTGGAGTGATTGAACTATGTAAACAGAATCGGCAATGATTTATGGGTTTGACTTTGGAATAATGATTATTTTCGCTTTACGTTCACTCGGCGCTGATATTCTCACCTCTCCCTGACTGACATTTTTTAGCTTTGCTTTCACAGGAAGAACAGCATCGACAGACCGACGGACGCCAACGACCTGCGCGGCTACCTGACTACTGTGGAGGCGCGGTCAGTTGATATTGATCTGCTTCTACGCCAAACTTTGATTTTATTATGTCGGTCCTCATGGTCTTAGACGCGTCGGCCGGAGTGTCACGTCTTTTGTCGATATCATGTCGCCACATCTGTGCTGTGACGAGTCACTTATCAGACATTGTCCATGACCTGACGTCTGTGACTGGTCCCCAGTGACGTGCTGCGGAAGCTCTGGACCCGCGAGAAGGGGCTCCTATGTGCCGTGTTCGGTGTGCTCAACTCGCTCAAACACTGCGAGTTCCCCACCGACTGCTTTTTCCTGGAGGTGCTGCCGGTGACGTCGCCACGACTCCGACCGGTGAGGCGGATAGATTACGGTACAGGCTGGCGCCCGTATTATTTTACTTTATCTTTGTTATTCATGTTCATTTTTTCGATCGTTTTACTAGGTTGTTGATACGCAATAAACATTCTGGAATGGAATGAAATGGAATGGAAATGGCGCCGCGACTCAGACCGGCGAGGCGGGGGGGGGGGGGGGGTCACGGCACAGGCGGAGGTGTGCTGCACTGCGTCAGCTGTTGTTGTTGTTGTTCGTCCTCTCGGCGTCTAGCGACGCGAAGCCTCGCGGCTTAGCATCCCTCTGCGCGCGGCCGCCATGGCCGCGATGTAACTTGTGCTCCTTGCAGTCTCTCTGGTTGGGGCGTGTATGCTTCCCGTCAGGCGGAACCGAAGCCCCATCTGCGCTGGGCACCGCAACAGAATGTGATCTGGGGTGTCGGCTTCCTCCTTACAGAGTGGGCAGAGGGCACCGCCGCATGCTCGTTCATTGCAGGCGTCGCACTGCCGTGTGGGGCTCTTGCCGATGCGATGCAGGTACTGTTGCGACCCTGACCAGTGTCCGGCTCTCAGCTGGTGGACGTCGATAGCCGTCAGACGGTCCAGGCCAGACACTGTGGGTGGGCGCGTTGTCCCCATCAGGGTTCGGAACCAGCCTGGGGGTCGCTGCTCTCGTGTGCGAGCGTCCGCCGCTCGCGCCGCTGCTCTATGCACTGTGCGCGTGTCCACCGGTACCTGCTCTTGGGGGAGAGATGCCGCCTCCTTGGCTAGGCTGTCGGCCATCTCATTCCCAGGCAGCCCGCAGTGGGACGGGACCCATTGAAGGCGCACCTGCCGCTCTCCATTGTCGGACACCAGGGCCAGAGCGTCCCAGACAGCTCGGTTCAGCTGCGTCCTTTGCTCGGCCGGGCCACTCCGTAGGGCAGATAGAGCTGCTTGCGAGTCGGTACACAGTATGATGGGGTCCTCCTCATGATCAGTGTGGTTGCCGATGTAGTTTAGTGTCTCGCGGAGTGCCACCATCTCCGCTCGGTAACTCGAGCAGAGCTTGCCCGCTGGTGCGCGGAGCTCGTGGCTCTCCCCGTCGGGCCACTCGATATAGCCGCCCGCTCCACCGTCCAGCACTCCTCCCGTGGCGGATCCGTCCGTCCAGGCCCAGGTCGCGCACTGGGGGAGGGACGCCAGGTGCAGGGCGGCCGCCTGTCGGCGGGTCTCCGCGGACGCTCCGGAGGGGGGTGTGGCTCCTATCCCCAGGTCAAAGACCACCGGGGGGGCCTCCTCCCACGGGGCGACGCTGGGCGGCAGCACCGGCTCGATCGGGGCCACGACACCTGCCATGTGCCAGGCCTCCAGACCCACCGTGCGCCAGCCCGTCACCGCCTTCAACCGTGGGTTGACGGTCGCGTCCGCTACTCGGCGTAGTGGGTCCTCTTCTGGGAGGGCTCTTGCCTTCGCGAGGAATCGCGCCGCCAGGGTGGTTTTCCGGGCCGTCACCGGAGCCAGTCCTGCCTCCGCCATCAGGGCTTCGGTGGGGGTTGAGCGCGTGCAGCCCGTTATGACGCGGGCGGCCTCCCTCATCTCCCTCTCCAGTACTTCCACGTGGGAGGGGGACGCGGCCGGTAGCCACGCAGCGGCGGCGTGCTCCAGCGCGCCTCTGACGTAGCCGTTGGCCACGATGCGGAGTTGCCGCTCTTCCAGCCCCCAGTCCCTGCCCGTCAGTCTCCTGAGGTGTTGCAGTCTCGGTCGGGTTCTCTGTCGCATCCTCTTGCAGTGCGGGCCGAAGTGGAGGAGGCGATCCAGCGTTACTCCGAGCAGGTTGAGAGTCTCGCGGGCCTCAACTCTCGCTCCAGCCACCCTGATGGACAGGTCCACTGCGTCCTTCGGCCACTGCGAGAGCACCAGGACCTGGGTTTTCTCTCCCGAGACGACCATCTTCGATGTCCTGGCCCATCTTGTCAGCGTGTCAGCGGCTTGCTGGGCTCGGTGTCTGGCCGTCTCGATACTCGCACCCGCGCACAGGGTTGCAGTGTCGTCGGCGTACATATAGGGTGTGCATCCTTGGATCGCCTTGAGGGAGTGTGCGAGGGGTGCCGCCCACAACAAAAACAAGAGCGGGGACAGGACGCTACCTTGCGGTAGGCCCGCCCGAAACACCCGTTCGCCACTCTTCACTCCGTTCACCTCGACGGCGACTTGTCGGTCTCGGAGCCACTGCCACGTCCACTGCACCATGCAGCGCGGGAGTCCCAGCTCTAGCAGTCTCAGACGTAGGAGGCGATGGTCCACCACGTCATAGGCGCGCGCGAAGTCATACGCGACCAGGACGTACTTCTGGGCGGTGGTGCCTTCTGGTGGGTCTGCACGTCTGGACTTGGGCCGATTCCATCCGTCTTGCACCTGCTGGACGAGTCTGCCGATGCTGTCCTCGACCGATCGGCCAGCCCTGAAGCCGACCTGCTCCGGTGGGACCAGTCCGCGGGACTCGGCCAGGAAGGTGAGACGTCGCTTGATGAGTCGCTCAGCCAACTTGCCGACGTGCGAGGTCAGAGCGATGGGGCGGTAGCTCGCGGTGAGTCGCTTGTCCTTCCCCGCCTTGGGGATGGGGACCACCGTCGCTTGTCGCCACTGCCTCGGGACCTCTGCGGTCCGCCACGACATGTTGATGATGGTCAGCAGGACCTTGCGAGCCACCGGTCCGAGATGTCGGAGCATCTCGTTCGAGATGCCGTCTGGTCCGGGGGTCTTCTTGAGCTGGAGTCCGCTGAGCTCTCTGACCAGGTCCTGCAGGCTGAAGGGACCGCATGCTCCTTCTCGTCGATCGCCGCACCCGCGGCAGGAGCGGTGCTCTTCCCGTAGCTGCCTCTTGGTATCGCGGTCCAGCTTCGGTATGCGCACCTGCTTCGAGACCCTCGCATACTCTTGGACGAAGGCCTCTGCCTTATCGCGGTCGGTTACGATGAGGCGGTCTCCCTTCAGCATCGCTTGGCCGTCCCTGGGCTCATCGTCACAACATCGCTCCCACTTCTTCAGCGTCTTGTGGACCCTGCCGACGTTGGCTGGCCTGTTCAAGGTGGTGGAGACGAAGTCCTTGAAGTGTGCGATGGTGGCCTTCTTCTCCAGTTCGGCCGCGCGCCGCTTGGCCGCGATCCAGCGCTCCCGGGACGGTGTGTCACCATCGCGCAGGGCCGCGCGCGCCGCGCGCCGTTCTATGATCGCCTCCTGGAGGTCGGGGTCCAAGGCCCACGGGCGAGGATCCGCCCTGGCGCCTCGCGGGATGTGGCGCACTGCAGCCCGTTGCAGCGCCGACTCGAACCGGTCCGCCAATACCTGAGTCGTCAGGTCCGGCTCCAGTTCGGCCAGCGACTGCTCGCAGTCGGCCGCGAACGCCTGCCACTCCGCCTTGTGGAACGCCCACTTGGTCTTGCGGACCCTCCTGGGGGGCGCCGTCTCGGACCTCACCTCCACCACCATGGGAAGGTGGTCGCTCCCAAGGTCAGGGCCGAGAGACCACACTGCCCTGCGGGCCAGGGGGGCACTGCACGCGGCGAGGTCTGGGGCCGTCTGAGCACCTGATCGGTAGCTCGCGAAGGTGGGTTCTCCGCTGTTGAGCGGGACCCATCCCTCCGCTTCCATCCAGTCAGCCATCCTCTCCCCCACCGCGTCAGCCGCTTCGCAGGCCCTGTCCCAGCTGGGGTGATGGCCGTTGATGTCGCCGATGATGATGGTCTTGTTGTTGTTGGGGAGGCATCGCGGGTCGAAGCGGTCCTCTCGGTCGTCACCCGTCGCCCGGATGGGCGGTCTGTAGATGTTGAGCACATCCAGTGTCTGCGGTCCTAGCAGACGGACTCCACAGAGCTCCGTGGTGTCGTCCGCTGCCGCCAGGTACCGGTCGGAGAGAGGTGAGAAGTGCAGTCCAGCTCGGACATACACTGCGACGTCTCCTCCCTTCGCCGACACCGCGCCGGTCTGTCTTCCGCGCGCCCTGCGCACTACGACGGGGGGCTGGAACCCTGGTATGCTCGGCACCGCCTTCGGCAGCTGAGCCTCTTGAATGGCCGCTACATCTGCTTTAATCGCGGAAAGCCAGCCTCCCAGTTCTTGCACCTTGGTGCGCAAACCTTCGGCATTCCATGAGACAAGCGTCACGTGGCTTCTCCTGGCCCGATTCTTGCGGTAGCGGCGGTTCTTGAGGCGGCGCCTACTGCCAGTCCCCACCCCGTCGGTGCTCCCTCCTCCGGCGACGGAGGGGGGCGCGGCCGGCGCGCTAATCACTCAGCGGGCCGGGGCCGCGCTGCGAGCGCGGCTCCCAGGCCCGCGGGGGCATTGAGCGCTGCCCAGGCGACGGACGACCCTCGGCGAGGAAGAGTCGGTAGAAGAGTACTTGCCACCAGGCAGTGGCCGCGCGCAGAGGGAAGAGAGGCCAGTTGAGTCCGTTTGGCATTCCGTCCGCGGCTGTCCACCGCAGACGGCGGTCGCAGGCGACCACACCCCCCACCACTTGAAGGCGGACTCGTCCAGGGGGCCAGCTCGGTAGAGCCACTGCGTCAGCTCGGTAGAGAGCCGGACCTCTGTGGCGTGGTGTCTTCACTATTTTCTTCTCGATGATTGTTTCGCTGACTCGATTGTCGAAATCTTAATTGCTGGCTATTTGCGATACCTATAACTGCATGTTATGTGATATATAAGAGTTGATGCGTCTTCATCCATCACCATCTCTATAGAATGATAGGGTCCACTATGATTCTTTTTATCCAAAAGCTGTTTTAGGTGACCTCAGGTAATGCTGCCCCGCGTTCTGACCCCCACATCTGTTTGTGTTTGCTCTCCCGGCAGACGGACTCTGTGCACGGCCGGCCGGTGGAGCACACCCAGTCGCACGTGTACGCCTGCGTGCTGGAGTGCAGCCTGCTGCTGCGGCAGCTGGTCCAGCTGCGACAGCAGGGCGCCGACCTGTCCAAACTCGGCGACGACCAGAAGCGGCTGCTCGACTCGGTGCGCGGCCAGACCATCGACGACAAGATCGTCCGCTGCTGGGGCACGCTGCAGGGACTGGTCGACTGCGTGTGCGACTCGGAGATGAACAAAGTGGCAGCCAAACGGCTCAACGCCAAAAACCTGAAGGGGGTGAAACAGGTGAGGGTGGCCGCGGCGCGGGATGGCTGGAGAGGATAAACCTTTTGATATGTGTATCAAGACCGAGTTGTCAGTTTCAATATTATGAATGATAGGTGGAGATATAAAGGAGTTGAAGTACTATCTACTTTCCATGCTGAGTTTGAGCGAGTTGTATGATGCCTTCCCGAGCCCTTGTGACATTACGGCTGCCATAATTGACATCATATTGACGCAGACACCTTATGTTCTGCCTACAGCTACTGGAGAAAAAGGAAGGCATCTTCCGTATGAACATGATGGGCAAGCGCGTGGACTTTGCGGGCCGTACGGTGATCACACCGGACCCGTACCTGAGCGTGCAGGAGATCGGCGTGCCCGAGGTGATGGCCAAGAAGCTGACGTACCCGGAGCCGGTGACGCCGCAGAACCTGGCACTGCTGCAGCGCGCCGTGCTCAACGGGCCCAACCGGCACCCGGGCGCCAACGCCATCTGGAACAGCAACGGCTTCAAGGTGATGCTCAAGGACGACCCGAAGCAGCTGGCCTCGATGGCGGCCAGTCTGATGACGCCCTCCGAGGAGCTGTCCAAGAAGCAGCTGGGCCCCAAGGTGGTGCTGCGCCACCTGGTCACCGGCGACGTGGTGCTGGTGAACCGGCAGCCCACCCTGCACCGGCCCTCCATCATGGCGCAGCGCGTGCGCGTCCTGCCCGGCGAGAAAACCTTCCGGCTGCACTACTCCAACTGCAAGAGCTACAACGCCGACTTTGACGGCGACGAGATGAACGTGCACCTGCCGCAGGGCGAGGAGGCGCGCAGCGAGGCCTACCACCTGGCGCTGGCGCCCAACCACTTCCTGGTGCCCAAGGACGGCACGCCGCTGGGCGGCCTTATCCAGGACCACGTGGTGGCCGGCGTGCGACTGACGATGCGCTCCACGCTGCTGGACCGCGCCCAGTACCAGCAGCTGGTGGCCAGCGGGCTGGGCGACCACCGCAGCCGGGTGCGCCTCCTGCCACCGGCCGTCATCAAACCGCGCCAGATGTGGACCGGCAAACAGGTCATATCAACACTGATCATCAACCTGACACCGCCCGGCCGGCCGGCCATCAACCTCCGCTCCAAGGCCAAACTCAACCCCAAGGTATGTGCGACACTCCTGGCGCTGCTGATTGTTCAGGGAGCGGAGGGGCGGAAATGGGGCGGAGCTTTCAACATTGCATCGTCTACTTTATTATCAGCGAGTAATTAATTACTATTTTATAAACGTTGAAGGCGTGCTGTCACTCACAGTCCGGTGGGCAGTTTGTTGCCTACCTACCGTTCTGTACCATACCCGTGTTTCGTGCCGTGACATTTCTCCCCGTCTCTTCCCGCCAGGTGTGGGAGCGCCAGGCGCCGCGCGTGGCCCGCGCCGGCGGCACCCCGCTGGAGGGCGCCGACATGTCCGAGGGCGAGGTCATCATCCGCGGCGGCCACCTGCTGTGCGGCGTGCTGGACAAGCAGCAGTTCGGCGCCGTGCCCTTCTCCCTGGTGCACGGCTTCTACGAGCTGTACGGCAGCGACGCCAGCAGCCGGCTGCTCTCGGCCTTTTCACGTCTCTTCACCTGCTGCCTGCACGTGATGGGCTTCACGCTGGGCGTGCAGGACATCCTGGTGACGTGCGAGGCGGACCGGCAGCGACGCCGCGTAGTGCGCCGCTCGGACCGGGTCGGCGCAGAGGCCACCGCCGACGCGCTCGGCATCGTGTCGGCCGCCGAGCGCTCGGACGTGACGCTGATCAAACGCCGGCTGGAGGAGGCCCACCTGGCGTCGGCGGCGCGCACCCAGCGCGACCTGGACCGCGCCTACAAACAGCGACTGGACAGCGTCAACAACGACATCAACAAGGCGTGCCTGCCGCGCGGCCTGATCCAGCCGTTCCCCGAGAACAACCTCCAGCTGATGGTCGAGGCCGGCGCCAAGGGCTCCAAGGTGAACACCATGCAGATCAGCTGCCTGCTCGGACAGATTGAGCTCGAGGGAAAGCGGCCGCCGCGCATGGTGTCCGGCAAGACGCTGCCGAGTTTCGCGCCGTACGACCTGAGCCCGCGCGCCGGCGGCTTCATCTCCGGTCGGTTCATGACGGGCATCCGGCCGCAGGAGTACTTCTTCCACTGCATGGCCGGACGAGAAGGTCTGATCGATACGGCCGTCAAGACCAGCCGCTCCGGATACCTGCAGAGGTGTCTGATCAAACACCTCGAGGGCCTGGTGGTGAACTACGACTCGACTGTGCGCGACAGTGACGGCAGCGTGATCCAGTTCCGCTACGGCGAGGACGGCTGTGAGACACAGAAGGTGCCCTACCTGACCAAGCAGCAGCTGCCCTTCCTCGACGACAACCACCGGGGCATGTTCGACTCGGACCTGGTCGACATGTTCAAGAGCCGCTCCAAGGAGAAGGAGGTACGGAAGCTGAAGCGGAAGGTGAGCAAGTGGAAGAGTCAGTTCGGCGACCCGTGTCAGCACCGGCGCACCAGTCCGTTCCTGGAGTTCAGCCGCGGCGCGCCGCTGCAGAACCAGCACAAGTGCCACCCGAAGACGCGGCGGCCGCTCAGCTACCACCAGTGCGTGACGCTGTGGGAGGAGCTCGAGTCACGCCGGCCGTACCGACACGCGGCACAGCGCTGTCCCGATCCCGTGGACGCCGCCTACCCGCCCGACTCGCACTTCTCGTCCGTCTGCGAGAAAATGGACGCCATGCTGTGCGACTACCTGGAGTCGCGGCCCGGCGGGGCCACCGACCAGCTCAGGGACATGCTGTACTTCAAGGCGGCGCGCGCCGTGGTGCACCCCGGGGAGGCGGTCGGCCTCATCGCCGGACAGGTGGGTGAAGGAGGGGGGTGGGTGGTGCGACAGGGTGTGGTGCTGGGCTGGGAACCGGTCAGGGTATAGTGATGGACTAAATTCGGGTCTTGCCCGCCCTGGATGTGCCCCCTTGTGCGCCTATTGTAGTGATTATTATGCGCCCCGCTTTGTCGCATGTTGTGTTCCTAGTTTTAACGTTTGCATCCCTGCTATTTCAGTCGGTCGGCGAGCCGTCCACTCAGATGACACTGAACACCTTCCATTTCGCCGGACTGGGAGACATGAACGTCACACTGGGTAGGTGGTCGAGTCATTCTTGACTGTATACGTGCATTAAGTCGGTTTATCTTGTGTGAATCTGCATCTTCGTTTTCTTATTAGCGACTTAATTGCACAGCACTGTCCAGCAGCTCATGTTCAGAAAGATGCTTCAGTCAATATTTATGTGCTTTCAACAATCTTGAATGTCTTCATGTTTCTGAACTGCGCCGTTTAACCGTTCTCTCCCCGTCCGCCAGGTATCCCCCGTTTACGCGAGATCCTGTCCGCCTCCAAGAGCCAGAAGACGCCCAGCATGGAGATTCCGTTCCGGAGCGGCGTGTCGAACGTGGCCGAGCGGGCGCGCCGGCTGCGGCTGAAGCTGACGCGCGTCACGCTGGCGCAGGTGCTGCGCCAGATCACCGTCACTGAGTCGTGTCAGTCGGGCAAGACGCGCTCGTACCGGCTGCAGCTCGACTTTTTACCGCGCTCCGCCTACCGGGACGAGTTCGCCGTCACGCCGGCCGGCGTGTTGCAGTACGTCGAGGACGTCTGG
The DNA here is from genome assembly GCF_019059575.1 of Amphibalanus amphitrite. NCBI lineage: Eukaryota > Metazoa > Arthropoda > Thecostraca > Balanomorpha > Balanidae > Amphibalanus > Amphibalanus amphitrite. The sequence goes on along the minus strand of NW_024882463.1, from coordinate 153,099 downwards.
GTGCGGCGCTTCCTCAAGAAGCTGGCGCAGACGTTCAAGCTGAAGGACGTCAGCGGCGTGCTGCAGAGGGAGGGCGCGGCGCCGGCTAGCCAGGACGCGGAGCCGGAGGACGCCGACCAGCCGAGTGGGGAGGCCGCCGACGACCCGTCTGCCCAGGAGGCGGCGGACGAGCCGACCGGCGGCGGCGGCGGCGGCGCGCCGGACCGAGACGCTGACGAGGAGGACTCGGAGGGCGAGGCCGAGGCGGACGACGACGCCACGGCGGCGCGCTCCAAGGCGCGGCGTAATGACGAGGCCGACTACGAGTCGGAGGAGGAGGAGGAGGGGGAGGGGGCCGACGCCGACGAGTCGCGGCCCGTCAGCCCGGAGGGAGGGGAGGAGGAGGACGACGCGGAGGAGCTGGCGGCCAGCCCTGCACGCACCAAGGACGCCCAGCTGCGCCGCGCCGCCGTGTGCGCGCTCAGTCTGGAGAGCTGCCGCGTCACACAGTACGACTTCGACCAGAAACACGAGCGCTGGTGTCGCTTCACTGTCATGGTGAGTTAGACACTTTTGAACTTTTACTTTTGTCGAGCACAACACATCAACGCTGCCATTTTTGCAATCAAGCATGCCAGTTGTAGCACTGGACGAACTAGAAACTGCAGTGAGTCTCTATTCACGCCTGCTTTATCTCTATGCCGTGGTGTCTGACCACCTCCCGTTCCATGTTCGTGCCCAGGTGACCACCAGCAAACAGTGCGACATCCAGACTCTGGTGACGGACGCCGCCACGGCCGGCGTCATCCGGGAGGTGCCGCGCATCTCCCGGGTGTTCGTGATGGATGACGAGCGGAAGGGCCTGCGACTCTGCACCGAGGGCATCAACATGACGGTCAGTAAGACGACGAGAGGCAGTGAGAGCGCTGTCCATTGTGAAACATGCACAAACACCCTAATGAAATGGTATAGCTTAAGGTTAATTTTACATTTTCCTTCATGTTAAACAGATGCCGACGTTTGTTTCTTCGCTGCTTACCTTTTCGAGGTTTTGAGCACTTATTAAAAGTCAATAAGATTGTTCCACGGCACATTTTATGCATCTACATAATCCAGTGTTTGTTGATCGTGCCCGGTGCCCCATTTTTCCACGTCTGTCAGCCTATGTAGTGCGCGATGACCGACCCATCACCGTGCTTTGTTTCAGTACATGGCGCGATTCTCCGAGCTGCTGGATCTGAACCGGATGTACTGTAACGACCTGCACAGCATGGCCGATACGTACGGCATCGAGGCCGCATCCAGGGCCATCGTCAAGGTTAGTCGGCCAGGGGGTCGAAAGGGGTGGGGAAACGGGGGAGCCGAAAGAGGACGGCTCAAACGTGATGGGGAAAGAGTTGGAGCGAGATAGGCTGATATTCACTTTTACATATGCCGTGCTGGATGCTGGAATGGCATGAAAGGTAATACAACATTCATGATGCGAGTGTTTTGGTATCGCCACTTCCATTCTGACCTGTCTCGGGTATGCGATTTAGCCCACTGCTCCACTGTGCGAGGTCCTCCCACCGGCTGTGCTCGGTCCGCCCGCAGGAGATATCGTCCGTGTTCGAGGTGTACGGCATCCAGGTGAGCCGGCGCCACCTCAGTCTGATCGCCGAGTACATGACGTTCAGCGGCCAGGTGCGCGGCTACAACCGATCCGCCATGGACTCTGTGGTCTCGCCGCTGCAGCAGATGAGCTTCGAGACCACCGTCGGCTTCCTGCGCACCGCCGTCCTAGCAGGTACGGGCCGAGAGGAAAAGGAACTCAAGGGAGGGATGGTAGGGGGACATTCAACCAATAATGGCGCAATGAAGCGGATCGGAGGGTGCGGTATTTTTAGGTCTGGCATTGGAGAGCATTTTAGGTGTTGATGTGTTGATGTGCGCTATAATTAATTGGATGTGTACGCGATGAAGTGACATGATCCGTGTGTGACATGGCTCTCATGTGACCTGACGCCCTGCGCCTGGCCCGTGTGCCCGCAGGTCAGGTGGACGAGCTCAAGTCTCCCTCGGCGCGGCTGGTGATGGGACAGCCGTTCGCCGGCGGCACCGGCATGTTCAGCCTCGTCAACAAGATGATGGCCTCGCTGGGGCAGCTGTGGTAGGGTAGTGCTGTCTGCGCGGTGAACGGTCGACCGGCCGTGTCTGCGGTGGGTGGCCGGGGGTCAGAGATCGGATGGTGTTAATGCCGACTGAACGGACGGGTGGGAGGCTGCCACGAGGCTGCGGGGGGAGGTACGGGACCCGGAATGTGTCTCAATGGGTGAATATGTCGTCTGTTGATCAGGTCAAATGGATTACCGGAGCCGGGCTATACCGGCTGGCGGCTAAGATTGTTACGCTTTGATACAGTGTGCCCTGGATACAGGAGAAATATAGTTTTTGGTTGCCTTATTGAAGTGTGTATGGATAGAGTTCAGAGAAAGCTCTTTTGACGAAGCAATATTCATCTGAACAGGGGGCTTAGGGTAAGATACAGCTGAATGTTGTGACATCACTGTGATGTGTTATCGTCTACGTAATGACTGCCCAGACGACGCATATGCAGTCAAGGAAGGGGGTCGATGAGTGTTCCAAAGCCCAAACATGCTTGCGGCGGTGAGTTTTCGTTGCGGTATCCACCACGACAAACTATGTAAGGCGTAATGATTATATAACATGATGAACCGTTCAAATAGCACTTGCATATAATTTCCAATGGAGGTTAACATGCATTGTTGAGTGGATAAACATTATCTTCCCCTACACAGTTCATCGTAATCATGGATAGTGGATACGATACCAATCACTGGTCAAACCTATGGATTTGGTAATATCATGCTCATTGCCCATGCACCAGTGCAGTGGACAGTAACCAGAGGACAGTACCAACCAGTGTACGGCCCTCCAGGTATTAAGTGGTTGGTTGCCAACATTACAATAAGCGATCTGTATTGATGAATACGTCTAATCGCTGTTGAAAACCATTGCCGCAATGTGTGCACGAGCCCTCTTCTCATTTCTATTGAGTCATTTTACAGCAGTGTCTCTGTCATTTAAAGTTATTTCACCAAAAGCACATAGGCTAACCAACCACTCTTTTGCTGCAGGGCCGTACATACAGTAACCGTGCTGAAAACGATATTACGCACCATACGATTTGTTATAAAGACCGAAAACACGTGCAGTGCCCACCTATCTATTGCTGGCATAGACGCCCTCTAACAAAGCCCGTATGTACGTCCAGCATTATCCTGGTTTGCCGAGGCCCTGCTTCTCCGCGCTCTTCCCCGCCGTCTGGGTGCGGCGCCGGTGCGGTCGTGCCCCCAGGCGGCTGTATGTCACGTCCTGGTGACCCCCACGCGCCAGCTGACTCATATCGAGCACACTGACCCTCGGGCCGGCCGGGACGTCGGCCGGCGCCGCTGGTCCCGCCGTCAGGGCCGCGGACGGGGCCCGAGGCGGGACTGGGGCCGGCACTGACCCAACCAGAGGACCGGCGAGCAGCAGCGGCCCGAACTCCGGCTCTGCCAGCGCCGCCAGGGCGCGCGGCCGGCCGCCGAAGAAGCCGGCGCCGCGCGGCCGCCGCCCGGAGCCACCGGAGAGGTGGTGCGCCGCGCCGGACCGGCCCCGTGGCATGGCGGCGGCCGCCGCGCGCCGCTGCCGCCGCCGCAGCCGCTCCAGTCGTCGGAAGTCCACGCTCTTGATGGCCAGCCGGCGCAGCGGCTGCCTGGCGGCCGGGCCGGTCTGTGGCGAGTCGGCCGCGGCCTCCGAGTCTGTGGTCTCCGACTCCGCCGAGTCGCCGGAGCCGGCCGAGTCGTCCGAGGAGCCGGCCGTCCGGTCGTCGGCCACGTAGGAGCGCACGCTGACCACGGCCGGCCGGCGGCGGCCCGGCGGCGCGGCCGGGCCGACGGCGCGCTCTCGCCGCTCGCGGACGCGCACGTCGATGGCCGGCGTTCGGGGCGACTCGCCGCGGACCGAGGAGGCGCCCGAGTCGGTCAGCGGGTACCGCTGCAGCTCCGGGTCGGACGGAGGCGGAGGGGGAGGGGCGGCGCCGCCGGCAGGCGCCGGCGTAACGCTACCGGGCGGCCTGGGAGCCAACAGACACAGTCAGCAACCGCATCATAAACCCGTGCACTCTGCTAACGGCATTGGAGAAGACACGGAACAGCGTGACGGCACACGGCAGCATAGTATATTAACGCGGAAAAACGGAGTCGAAGAAGGTTATGATAACGAAGTTGGATAACCGATATTGGTCAAATGCACGCTGCTAAACATAATCAAAAATTACCAGTAGCCGTTACGTTCCTGTGGGTCCCTAGGCAGCAGCGTTCCTTACCTGTGTGCTCGAGGTGGCCGCTCTGCGCCGGCTGCCGGTGCTGCCGTCGACTTGGGTGGCGAAGGAATCACCTGCATCGCCCTAAAGTAGTCGAGCAGTGCGCGGCCCAGGTCCCGGCCCAAACGCATGTCTGCAGAAGGTGCTAAGGGAAAATGCATCCACATGCTGGGGAAACGCTGAACAAAAGGCGTTTCGACTGAACATCGGAACTTATGTTTTTTTGTGGAACTTATGCTATGAAAAAGAGGGATGAAAATTAAATTACTGGGCTTGAAACGTAGCAGCATAAAACTCGTACCATCTAAGCAACATCGAATCACTTTGCTGACGACTGTATCACATTGAGTTCGGCTGGTAGTGAGAGGGTCGCCACCCGCCTCGCAATGACCACACAGCTGCCGTGCGAGTACCGCAGCTCTCTGTGCCCCTTCAGCCGGTCTGTGGTAGAGGATACAGGCCTCCTCGGTGTAGGGAATGACACCCTCGCCGTGGCGGCCCGTGTAGCCGTACATGGACACCACCAGCGAGTAGCAGTTGACGGAGTCGCTCAGCTGGGAGCACAGGTACCTGACGGCGGACGGAGGGGTCAGTGCGCCGCCGTGTGGATGGGGCACTGGCACGGGACAGGCGCTAGGTGCCACACTCGCAGTTCGCACACCACTGGAGGTTACACGTCGCAACACACCACCGGATCGGATACTGTGCCGCAATACATCCTCATTCGTCAAATGCCATTTACCTGCGTGCAGTGCCCAGTTTCAGCGGGTCCCTGTTGTAGATTGTGTTAGTATGGCTGAAGTCCTCCGAGTTTTGACTCATCATCTTCGGAAATACGATGTGCCGTTCGTGCCTGAAATGCGACAGCAATACAAAATTACGACAGCAACCTCAGTCCTCGGCGATTGGATATACATATTCGTATACAGCTCGTGCTTCAAGTTCCTAGAGCTTTTTACCAAACAGATTGATGAGGTCCGAGCTCAAAATAAGAGCCTACTTTTGTAATCATTACCTACCTACGTCGTTCACAGACCGCACCAGAATACATAGCTGAAGTCAAATCACTATAGCTTGTCAGATACGATTTACCGATCAGAAAATCCATAGCCCCAAATGTCAGCCGCCTCGGTTTCTCCACGTTGCCAAACTGACCTGTAGACGTCTTCGTATGTTGTTCCATAGACGAAACAGCCGAGGAGGCTCGTATGGGCGTGGAGGTCCAGCACTATTTCCAACCCATTATTCTGCAATATTGTGCAAACGTTAAAATAAATTAGAGCACGGCACGTATCTTTAAGAAGATAAGACGGAGGTTAAAATCGGTATCAGTTGAACATTTAAGGAGTGCAACTAGTTAGTTGACTGTGCTCACTGCTCAGTTTCCAGCGACCAGTTTTATTGACGTTTCGTCGGTCTATTATGGAGCAAGTCCAACACTCGGTGCACCCACACCTCACCGGCCAAGAAGAGCGTTTTTTGGCGCCACACAAGCGCTATAACGACGTTCCACTACAACGTCATTCCATAACGTTCTACTTCCCACCTTGTTGGTGTCGAGTGAGTGGAGCAGCTTTCTGGCGGCGTGGATGGTGGGGTGGCCCCACTCCGACGGCTCCTGCCAGGCGCGGTTCAGGTCGGCCCCCATCACCGAACACCTGAGGAGTCAGCGGATCGTTATTAGCAGAAGCACGGTGTGAAAATTTTAGGGCGATCCGAAGACCAAACAAGACGATTGCGTGCTTCTGTTATGCTATGAATGTCTTGCATCGAAAATTCCCGGAATAAAATATGCGATTGTAGCGTCTGTCTCATGTTTAGACAGAGCAAACATGTTCTATCGGATTCATCGCTAAACGTGATTAGATGAGACGGTATTGCGTGCCTCACCTGTGGTTGCCTAGGAACACGCCGTCTGGGTTGAGCATGGGGATGATCTTTATCACGATATGCTGCCTAAGCTGAGTGGGAACCGGATGGTCTGCCGTCAGCAGATCGAGCAAACCTGAAACGACGGGATTTAGAGTAGGACATGGAAAAAACGTTTTATTCGAAGAGAATTGCGTTTACCGGATACGAAACCGCCATTTCGGTCAAATATATTTATGAAGGTTAAAGAATTTGTTCTCCTTGTGCAAAAAAAAAGGAGCTACAAAGTCCATTCCCGTTTCTGATGCTGCCGCTCTGCAGCCCGGTGCACCGCCGTCTCCTCTGCGGCTCACCTTTGATGATGAACGAGGTGGGCGTCTCGCCGGGGTGCACTCTGGCCATAATGACCACCGTCTTGGTGGGCAGGTGGCCGTCCATCGCCTCCGGCGGGCCCACCGTCACCACGTCACACTCGCGCTTCTGCTGCGGGATCAGACGGTCACACATACGCGTCACAATGAAGATACCACCAGGTCACACTCGCGCTTCTGCTGCGGGATCAGACGGTCACACATACGCGTCACAATGAAGATACCACCAGGTCACACTCGCGCTTCTGCTGCGGGATCAGACGGTCACACATACGCGTCACAATGAAGATACCACCAGGTCACACTCGCGCTTCTGCTGCGGGATCAGACGGTCACACATACGCGTCACAATGAAGATACCACCAGGTCACACTCGCGCTTCTGCTGCGGGATCAGACGGTCACACATACGCGTCACAATGAAGATACCACCAGGTCACACTCGCGCTTCTGCTGCGGGATCAGACGGTCACACATACGCGTCACAATGAAGATACCACCAGGTCACACTCGCGCTTCTGCTGCGGGATCAGACGGTCACACATACGCGTCACAATGAAGATACCACCAGGTCACACTCGCGCTTCTGCTGCGGGATCAGACGGTCACACATACGCGTCACAATGAAGATACCACCAGGTCACACTCGCGCTTCTGCTGCGGGATCAGACGGTCACACATACGCGTCACAATGAAGATACCACCAGGTCACACTCGCGCTTCTGCTGCGGGATCAGACGGTCACACATACGCGTCACAATGAAGATACCACCAGGTCACACTCGCGCTTCTGCTGCGGGATCAGACGGTCACACATACGCGTCACAATGAAGGTCACACCAGGTCACACTCGCGCTTCTGCTGCGGGATCAGACGGTCACACATACGCGTCACAATGAAGATACCACCAGGTCACACTCGCGCTTCTGCTGCGGGATCAGACGGTCACACATACGCGTCACAATGAAGGTCACACCAGGTCACACTCGCGCTTCTGCTGCGGGATCAGACGGTCACACATACGCGTCACAATGAAGATACCACCAGGTCACACTCGCGCTTCTGCTGCGGGATCAGACGGTCACACATACGCGTCACAATGAAGGTCACACCAGGTCACACTCGCGCTTCTGCTGCGGGATCAGACGGTCACACATACGCGTCACAATGAAGATACCACCAGGTCACACTCGCGCTTCTGCTGCGGGATCAGACGGTCACACATACGCGTCACAATGAAGATACCACCAGGTCACACTCGCGCTTCTGCTGCGGGATCAGACGGTCACACATACGCGTCACAATGAAGATACCACCAGGTCACACTCGCGCTTCTGCTGCGGGATCAGACGGTCACACATACGCGTCACAATGAAGATACCACCAGGTCACACTCGCGCTTCTGCTGCGGGATCAGACGGTCACACATACGCGTCACAATGAAGATACCACCAGGTCACACTCGCGCTTCTGCTGCGGGATCAGACGGTCACACATACGCGTCACAATCATGGGCGCCGCCACCGGGGGGGACGGGGGGGACGCGTCCCCCCCACTCTCAGAATGGAAGGGGGACGTTCCCCCCAAACTCATTACGGAGCGAGCGAAGCGAGCGTAGTCTTTCGTAGGTTAACGGAAATTTCTGAGTATGCCGTGGTCACGCTTTTGCTAGGCTTATATCTCAGCAACCACTTGACCGATTTACATGCGGTAATTTTTGTAGGGTAGCACTAGATTCATTCCTTCTAACGAGCATCGGACTATTCCCGATGCATGTGAGTGACCCCATATGCACGTGCCACGTGAAAAACGAAGAGGTGTCAGTTTTGTAACAATTTCAATATCTCGGCAACTACTGGGCCGATTGCGCTGAAAGTTGGCATGTAGGTAGGTATACCCACTAGGCAATGCATATCCGTGTGCCACAGTTGGGGTGCTGCTGCACGTGCGCACATGCAGGGGTCGATTCCAGATCTCGAGAACGGCTGAACCGATTGTGCTGAAATCTGATACATGGTTAGGGACCGGTTAGTAGGGTGCCGTGCAAAAGTCAGTTGGAACCCATTTTGCACGTGCACACGTGCAGGGTGCCGCTTCCAGATCTCGAGAACGGCTACGCCGATTGCGCTCAAATTTGGCACATCGTTAGGGACCGGTTAGAAGGGTGCAGTGCACAAGTTAGTTGGAGGTATCCCCTCGCAATTTTGCACGTGCAAGGCCCACCCCACCCTCTCGCTCGCTCCGTTGATCGCCCCAAAAGGCGTTTTACTGGTTGTTATACTACTCGAAATTTGATTAGGCCCTTCGGTCCAATGAGACCATTTCAGAGCCGCAAGTATGAAAGAATTAGCGGGAGACATTGGTCGGGGCAGTCACCCCAGTGAGCCACTTGGGATGAACCCGACCAATTGAACAGGCAGCCCAGCCCACTGGCATTCACTGCACCCGTCAAAGGACTATAGCTCCAGTGGAGCCATTCCCGCATGGGATAGAGTTGCCCGTCCAGCCCGGAGCAGGGGGTTGCGGCGTGGAGGAGAAGGATTTGACTGTCCTGAGGATGGAAGAGATGGAACGGCCGGTGCCGAATCTGAGAGGGTCCAGGAGGTTTAGATACTCAGTATATGGGGCGTGGGCCTACATGCATTGGTCTGACCCCTGCCACCTCGGCCAACAAAATATCCAGCTCTTATCCGACCTGTCAACGCGGAACTGCCGATTTTTGATATCGTGATCAACGTGTGTCGTATAACACAACTGGCCGAACACGGGCCTAATATATTTCGTCTAACCAGCCAAGAGCATGACTTTACACCAATCCGACCTCGAAGTCAAAATCCGAACATTTTCGAAGACTTCAACTCCGACTCTGGCCAAAACTGGCCAAAACAGTCAACTCCGACTGATTCCGGCTCCGACCCCGCACTTCTGCAGTCACGCTACACTAAATTTCCAGCTTCTAAGAAATAAGCTATACGGTTGACAGGACCAAAAAAAAAAAAACTTTGAGGTGACTTGACTACTTGACTTGGTTTTCCTGACCTAAGGTTTTCTGGTATCATGCTTGTTACACGGGCTGCAAAATTCGTATTTTGGAGCAGTTTTGCCTGTTTTTTTTTGCCAATTTTCGCGGCGCTTCGCGCCGATTCGTGCACAGATCAAAAAGAGATTTGTGACTTTACAACGCCCCCTCCCCCACGCGGGTATGCAATATGCATTACCTATGCAATACGCATTATCGATCATATTAGTGGCATACATCAGCGACTATACCGTGATAAAACACGAGGCTTTGCCGTGTCAAACTGAATCGGACATCAGATGTGTATATAGGTAGGTACTCGGTGGGAATGCGGTCTATAGCCATTACTTTAAGGAAATACCTAAACATTGGTGTCCATTTCCGCCAAGTCGGGGATGCCCGAGCTCTCCAAATTCCCCGCCGGCTCGGCCGGCTTGGCTTTGGAGCCTCAACAGACCGCGCAGGTTAAGGTCACCGCTAGGGCGGCGGCGGATTTGCTGCGACCGGGCACCCCCAACTCGGTAGAAATCGACACCTATGTACCTCAACTACTTTCCTCAAACCAGTTGTTTTGCCACAGTTTTATGAGTTTTTAAACTTAAAATGGTCAGGAGATAATGAATATTTGCAAAAGGATTTTAGATTTATTTTTACATCACTATTTTCCATCTTTCGTAGAGGCTACTTACCTATACCTATTGCAGCGGAAGCTGATTACGCGTTGACCAAGCGTAGTACGTAGTTCAAACCAGCTGAATGCTGATTCGCTAGCATTTTTCCGTAAGGTAATGGATTCCTCGGTAAGAGAATGACTAAGTGTAATCTATGGGAATGACTTCAGTCTTCAAACCTAAAATCGATACCGATATATTTGGCTAGGGTGATCGTTGGGCCATAAAAGCTCCTGATTTGTTCTCGTCTCAGCTCAAGCTACAAAACTGTTACTTCAGTTCGAAACCCTATGTTAAAAGTGGCATATTTGCTTTAAACGTTGAATGCATCCGACCGAAAAAGTCACGGTAAGAATGTCTACTTTTGGGTTTTCAGCCGGTCAGTCCGTCCCCCCCAGTCAAAAATCCGTGGCGGCGCCCCTGGTCACAATGAAGATACCACCAGGTCACACTCGCGCTTCTGCTGCGGGATCAGACGGTCACACATACGCGTCACAATGAAGATACCACCAGGTCACACTCGCGCTTCTGCTGCGGGATCAGACGGTCACACATACGCGTCACAATGAAGATACCACCAGGTCACACTCGCGCTTCTGCTGCGGGATCAGACGGTCACACATACGCGTCACAATGAAGGTCACACCAGGTCACACTCGCGCTTCTGCTGCGGGATCAGACGGTCACACATACGCGTCACAATGAAGGTACCACCAGGTCACACTCGCGCTTCTGCTGGCCGGCACACACGTCACAATACGGTGCATGTTTGTAGAGACAATCATAGCACAGACGCTATCAATCTATGTCACGGGACAAATGAAGTAGGTGCACTCGTGTGATTGAGCTCTAAAACGTGTACGTTTATGTTCATTGCCGAGCGGCTCCAGCATGGCAACTTAGTCTGTAACGACATATCTCCAGCTATCCAAGCGGCGGCGGCACTCACCACGGTGAGAGTGAGCGTCTGCCGACGGGCGGCACTCACCACGGTGAGAGTGAGCGTCTGCCGGCGGATCCAGGGCAGCTGCAGTCGCTCCAGCTCGGCCAGGTAGAGCTGCAGCCGCGAGAAGGAGTAGGGGAAGCAGCCGCTGAACTGGTACACGTCCTCCTCCCGGTCGAACGCGAACGCGAACGACAGGATGTAGTGACCGCGGTGCTCGGCAGACCGGTGGTAGTACACGTTCCGCGCCGGCAGGCGCTGCCTGTAGGGAGGTACACAGGGCCCGTGAGGACACCAAGCAGACGCTGGCTGTCACATGCGCAAGGGACTCGTGAGAACAGACGGCAGACGATGCTTGAAACGGCGCGAGGCTAGCGGAAACGTTGCAATTCAATAACGACGTTATCTAACGGCCTTGTAACAGTATTTCAGGCATCACGGTCTTACCATCTGTTCCGAGACGTGGACTTCACCAGCGGTGTCATTCCATCCCTGAAGAGGTTCTTCGTTTTACTCATGTTCACGATGTTGAAGATCACTCTCTGTAAAATACCATGGCAGTAGATGGCACGTAGCCAGTATTTTGCTCAGGGAGGGGCCACAGGTCGTGACCTAGGGTCGCACCCCCTCCAAAAACGGAAAACTCCTCGGTTTTGGCCCACTATTTTTTTAGGGTGTAGTCCAGCTGTTTTTATCTATTTTTATTTTTTATACAATTTTGTTTTATTTTTCGCCTTCAGGGGTGGGGTGGGGTGGGGGCATAGCCCCCGTGCCCCCCTTGGCTACGTCCTTGCAACGAAAAAATAATAGGAAAGACATAAAAATGTTCTCACCTCTAAATGTATTGTTACAAAAGCGCCGCTCATCCCACCGCAGGGGAAAGAAATTCTTTGAAAGCACTTTGCATGCTCATTCGCTCATTCATGAACCCGATAAGTTTAATCTCCTGGCTCAGTCAGCATTCAGTAATTGTTACCTACCTGGTCTTGTCGGACGTTGTCCACGACAAAGTTGAACCAGATACGGTAGCGGGGGTTACAGGCGTCCGGTCGGATGAACAGGTCGTACTCAAACTCACTGATGTAGTCCACCCGGCCCAAATTCCCTGCAAAACAGCGCAGGTGGCGAGTATAGAAACATAAACAGTCCAACAGGCACATGTATTGAGATTCGACAGTTATTCATGCGCGATCGGCAATAGCCATCATCGGTCGGCCGCAGCTAGTTCACCCTTTGCTCGCTAGGTGGCATTGCCAGTCAGCGCCTGGTGTTATGCTGTGCCGCATGGCTCACAAACTGAACGGAGCAAAGTATCGTTTCCACTCTATCAGATATTGTATTGAAGCATCGCGGATATTGAAAAAAAGCATTTGATATGAAACAAGCGAGCGAGTTTCAACTGCACCTGAAAGCATTGGTTGTAGGTAAACGAGCGAGCAGACCTGTTTCGAAGGAGGCGTCGAAGCAGAGGTGGCCGCGTTTGGCCTTCCCCGAGTGTCCCGGTGGTCGCATGACGGCGCGGTTGACGTTGCCCATGCCGCCCTCATTGTCACTGTCGTCAGAGTCTGCAATACGGGGAACACCCGGGACAGTGATGATTTAGATTTAGTAGGTACACAAGGACCAATAGGCTGCTGACAGTTGTTAATACTTTTTGTATCTCCCGACCTCCCTTTCGTTCGGCTCCTCATTCTGTAATATGTTACACATGGCAGGTGTGACAATTCAGGCATAAGTTCTTCCGGTGTTGTTTGTCCGATATAGCTTAAAAATGAGCATATCGAAACAAATCAAAGTTTTAGAACAAAACAGTTTTGCTATTAGTAACATCCGACCTTTAGGTTTTGGAGAAAGATAATTAATGCTATTAATGATGTTAATGATTAATTTTGGTTACAGGCGTGGCATTTACGGCGCCCAGTTTGATGTTAGGACATGTGCACTTCAATCTTGGAATTTAGCAAGCATTTCATTTCCATTCAAAATCCTTCCAAGCATTCACAGCTTTATCTATCGCATAAATAAGTCTTTGCCATAAAGCGGGATTTTTTTCACATTTTGAGTCCCAAACTAGTAGATTTTTAAAACCGCATCGCATGAGGGAGATCCAGTTGAGTCATATTAACGCCTGACGAATAGGTATCAATACGGATAAATGTTCGGAATGTAGCAGTTGGAACGGTACCTGCCATGACAGGTCCTCAGCAGTCACTACCAAGAGATAATACACCACCAGCACCGCCACTAATCCTTTCCACAATGGGAATCTTACCCATCACCACCAAAGCACACCGCTAGCTGCAGCACGCCCTCCACTGCAGGACTGAGGCGGTTCGTGCCCCACTGAGACCGGCGGCCGGTGTCTGTGCGCCGCCCGCTGGGTGACGGCCCGCCGCCGTGGGAGCCGTGCGGGCGCGCCGGCCGTGCCCCGTGCCGGTGTCAGGCGCCGGCAGACACCGCTCCGCGCCGTCAGTCACGAGCGCAGACACAATGGCGTGAGGTGACGCCACAAAACCAAACGCTCCCGGCAGCCAGTTCATTATTTAGTTTCTCTGTTGCCAAGCGAAAGACGGGAGCGCCTAGAAATAGAGTCTAGTCATGGCGGGCAGCAAATGGCGAAATTAGGCCGGGTCGTGGTTGGTAGGGCTGATAATCCCGGGACTTTTTGGCAATCCCGGGATCCCGGGATTTTAGAAATGCAATCCCGGGATATCCCGGGATCCCGGGATTGAGCAGTTTTTATTTTAACCTGTCTACAAAGCAGAATTTTCTTGCAATATCGTATGTATATGGCGCATCCTTACCATCATAAACACAATACCAGGCATACACCTTCACCCCGAACAAATATAAGAGCATGAATGACATCGATCATTGTATTTCTTGTTTATATTTCGAGTCAGGATACAGTAGACGTGCCTACGGATTGTGGTCGTCTGACCAGCAGCATGTCCTGGTCACATTCACTTGTTACGGTAGTAGCACTTGAGGAAGCAAAGTGCATCAACGACTTCGTCGCCGAGACTCGACCGCACTTTTGTGACGATATTCCCGACAGTGGAAAACACTCGTTCCGATTCAACACTCGTAGGAACTATGCCCTTCAGCCAGTTGTAGGACAGCGCTACCATGCCTGTCCTTCCTGAGATAGGTAAATTTTCCAATTCTTTCCTTATGGCCTTCGTCATCATCAGAGAAGATTGCTAAAAGTTAATCCCAGACGGGCATGAACTGGTGCCTTGCTCTGGAGCTCTAACCTCATCTAGAGCTTGTTGAAGCATCGACTGAAGAGACGGCGCTGATTCAGGATCATCAGCGTCCATCACTTCTGTATCTACACCTACTTCGGTATCATGCATCTGTTCTCCCAATCTTTCCATCATGTGGACATAAGTCCTGTGCTTCCTTGCGAGAGGCACTAGGAAAAATATCTTTCCAGTCTCTGTCTGCCGACATTTTGTTATGGAGCGATTGTAGGACTTTAGCAGCACGTGACCGTCTCTGTCGGATGCGCTGTTTCAACGCATCAGACAGTTTACATGCAATCGCGTTTACATGCAGTTTACATGCAATTAAATTCAGCAAAATCCGACATTTTGGCAAAGTTAGCTATAGCTTATCACAAAGGCACGTAATTACGGAGCGAGCGAAGCGAGCGTAGTCTTTCCTTAGATTAAAGGGACCCTCCCACCTTCAAAAAAGTTAATGAATTGGCATGAAAGTGATGTCGCTCGGTTCAGAAAGAGCAAAAACGAATATCTACCAAATTTCATCGAAAAATATTAACCGGTTTTCAAGATATTAGACTTTTACTTTTGTTTACTTTTTGGGATCTCCGCTGTTCCTAGCGACTTTATTTGAAAGTGCGGCATTTGTTGCGCGCAAAGCAGCATATACCACCGCGTGTTACAAAACGTTTTAGTCAAACATTTAACGGACGTTCCAAAGCCTGATGACGTCATCAGATTCCCGTAATGGTTAAGAGATAGGGACCACGCTGGTCCCACCCTGCAAGTAAAGGGAAGAAATTTCTTGAACACCATAAAGCTGCGGGGGTTGCGACCAGGATAAATGGTGGTTTCTGAGCCTGGCCGCAAACTTGGCTATCTCAACTCAAAACTAATGTTAAGGTGGGAGGGTCCCTTTAACGGAAATTTCTGAGTATGAGCGGCCGGCCGGCCGGCCGGCCGTGGTCACGCTTTTGCGAGGCTTATATCTCAGCAACCACTTGACCGATTTACATGCGGTAATTTTTGTAGGGTAGCTTCATTCCTTCTACCAAGTATTGGACTATTCCCGATGCATGTGGGTGACCCCTTATGCACGTGCCACGTGCAAAACGAAGAGGTGTCACTTTTGCAATTGTTGCAATATCTCGGTAACTACTTGGCCGATTGCGCTGAAAGTTGGCATGTAGGTAGGCACCCACTATGCAATGCATATCCATGTGCCAGAGTTGAGGTGCTGCTGCACGTGCGCACGTGCAGGGGTCGATTCCAGATCTCGAGAACGGCTGGACCGATGGCGCTCAAATTTGGTACATGGTTAGGGACCGGTTAGTAGGGTGCCGTGCAAAAGTCAGTTGGGACCCATTTTGCACGTGCGCACGTGCAGGGTGCCGCCTCCAGATCTCGAGAACGGCTGGGCCGATTGTGCTCAAATTTGGCACATCGCTAGAGACCGGTTAGTAGGGTGCCGTGCACAACTCAGTTGGAGGTACCCCCTCGCAATTTCGCACGTGCAAGGCTCACCCTCTCGCTCGCTCCGTTAGTCGCCCCAAAAGGCGTTATATTGGTTAATAATTATTCACTAACGGTAACCATGCCCAGGGCGCCCGGCCAGCCTCATGGATCGTCCAGCCACGGGGCACTGACAGTAACTGAGCCACCAGACGTGCTCCCACAGTCACACAGAGAAGACGGCCGACCTCCTCCCACTCGATGGACTCGAATTCGATAGTCGGCATAGTATGTCATCGTGCAAAATGATCTGTTAAACCGAGTACGCGAGGGACGTCGCGGGGAGCGAGAGATGAGCCGAGAGAGAGCTCGTCTCTCGCCACATTGTGAAGGCTGAGACGGTGTGAAACAATGTCAATTAGGTATATATGTAACCAATACTTGTGCATAACGACTTTGCACGGCATAAGTAAGATCTTTGGACATAAAACTGCACTGTAATGCGTTGTTACTCACTTACCTTTTTTTACATACCTACTATCAGCTACACTTTATGAACGATGTTTCTGTACGGAAAATATCGGGATACCGAAATCCCGATGCTTCTAATCCCGGGATTCGGGATTAATACAATCCCGGGATCCCGGGATCCCGATCCCGGGATTATCAGCCCTAGTTGGATCGTAACACATCATAGGCGTAGGAACAGGGGGGGCCGGGGGGGCCATGGCCCCCCCCCCACTTTCGGAGGTGGGGGGGCCAGCAATGTTAACTGCCCCCCACTTTTTGCTGACTTAAGTGTCTGTCTGTACCTAACCTACCACCCGGTAACTTGACAACTATTCAGCTTGCCCTTTAATGAGGATTCCTTTTTGTTTCTAACTTTCTACAGCGTTATTGACCGCAATTTCCTTCACGCAATGAAGGAAACCATATCAGAGACAAGACTGTGAGTCCTGGTGACAGCATTTTGTTGAATACGAGGCGCGGGACAGCGAGCACTAAAAAGGTATAGGCAATACCAAGACAATACTAGCACGGTGTAGGAGAATGCGTATACAAACGACCAACGCTTGACCTTATCTGCTTGGGGTCGGCATAGTTCGTCAAAGGCGTACTAGCTGAGGGCCAGGGTGACCGTGCCTCAGCCTCGGTTCAAACAGGCTGGGGGCCAGCAATGTCTGTTTCTGCCCCTCCCCCTTCCACTTTCAGTGCAGTGGCGGTCGCAGAGGGGGATCAGGGCCATGCCCTTCCCCCTCCAAAGGCTGATCAGGGGGCCATCATATCATTTGCCCCCCCCCCCAAACAACCAATGGGCCCCCATGGGCGTATGGGGCTCTGGCCCTTATTCGATTGTCACGAGACTCAAGAATACCACGCTAGCTATTAACAGCTCCCAAACCAGTCTTTGAGGGTCCTACACTGATCTCGGAGGGCCCTTCAGTGGCGGTCAAGCGCCCACATTGACCGCTGAGAACCCACATTGACCTCATTTGAGGGCCCCTAAACCGGCCTCAAGGGCCCAGCCGGCGTCTGAGGGCCTCACACCGGCCTCTGGTGGCCTCATTTCTGTCTCTGGGGTCCCAAGACTAGCCTTTAGGTGCCTTTGAGGGCCCCGAACTGAATTCTGAAGACCCGATGCCGGCCTCTAAGGGTCCGCATCGGCCTCTGAGGGTCCACCTTGGCCTGAGGGGTCCAACGCCGGCCCATGCCGGTCTTTTAGGGCCCCACACTGACCTCTAAGGGCCCATGCTGACCTGTAAGGACCCACATTAGCCTATGAGACCTTGCACGGGATTCTGAAGACCTGATGCCGGCCTCTGAGGCCCATCTTGGTTTTTGAGGGCCTTCTGCTGGTCTCTGGGTTCCAACACCGGCCCATGCCGGTATTTTAGGGTCCCACATTGACCTCTAAGGGCCCCGCACTGGATTCCGGAGATCCGATGCCGGTCTCCAAGGGTCCGCATCGGCCTCTGAGGGCCCACCTTGGCCTATGAGGGCCCTCCGCTGGTCTCTAGGTTCCAAGTCCCGCCCATGCCGGTCTGTTACGGCCCCACACTGACCTCTAAGGGCCCATGCTGGCCTGTAAGGACACGCATTAGTCTCTGAGGGCCTTGCACTGGATTCTGAAGACCCGATGCTGGCCTCTGAGGCCCATCTTGGTTTTTGAGGGTCTTCTGCTGGCCTCTGGGGTCCAACACCGGCCCATGCCGGCATTTTAGGGTCCCACACTGACCTCTGAGGGCCCATACTGGCCTGTAAGGACCCACATTAGCCTCTGATGGCCCAAGTCGGCATCTTAAGGTCTCATCCTGCCCTTTCCAGGCCCTGTACTGGTCTCTGAGGGCCTTAACCCTCGCCGGCCGGGGGGGGGGGGGCGGGTGCCGCCCCTCCATAGGTTTTTTTCGCGATAGCTCCGAACACGCCGGCGATAGAGAGCTGAAGCTTGGCATACCTGACCTTTGAATCAAACGGGATCTTTTGACACCAGCCGCATTTTCGGGTCAGATCAGGTCACTGACCCATGTGGTCATAAGTGAACCTCTGCACGGTCTTCAGATGTCGCAACTTCGCAACGCCCTCACTGCCAGAGGAGATTTCACAGGGAAATGAACCTTGGAGGACCTAGTATCCAATAGGAGTCTCTCAACTTGTATAATGCATATCTCGGATTTTTCCTAAAGTTCATATGAGGTCAGGTCATTTTCGTGACCTCACCATTAGGTATAAGTCAATGGGG
Source organism: Amphibalanus amphitrite (assembly GCF_019059575.1). Taxonomy (NCBI): domain Eukaryota; kingdom Metazoa; phylum Arthropoda; class Thecostraca; order Balanomorpha; family Balanidae; genus Amphibalanus; species Amphibalanus amphitrite. Next base: position 134,463 of record NW_024882463.1, on the reverse strand, counting down.
ATAAACTGAAAACTTTTTCTGGCGCCGGGAACGATCGATCTCCAACTATCTCAAGCACACCGAGTCGTGATTTCATGCACTCCTTGCAAGGTTCGATGCGTCACTTTTGCAATGTTGACCTTGCGCGACGTCATTTATGAAGTTATAAGGGTCTTATTAGTTTTTCGTCAATAACTAGGTACCGATCAAATTGAGCTAGCGAGTCGGGAAAGCCACCTATGGACTCAAGAAGACCTGCCGAATCGAATGATATGCGACATGACCTCCTTCGACCAATTTCGTGACCTGGGGACGCCGACCTGACCGTGACCCGAGGTCAACACCCTAAGTTTACCTCACCCAAACAAAAAGTAAATCATTCGACGCGCCTGAGAGAGGCGAACACGATGCTGGCAAAATCGCGGCTCTGCGGCCATTTTTTGCGAAGTTATTCACCAAAAACGGAACCGTGCCTTGAGGCACTTGACCTGACCTAAGAGGTCACCGGTTTTTGTTTGTTTTGTTGGGTTAGGCCCTTTCGGTCCAATGAGACCATTTCAGAGCCGGAAGGATGATAGGATATAGGGGGAGACATTGGTCTGGGCAGGCACCCTAGTGAGTCGCCGGGGCTGAGCCCGTCCAGAGGACAGGCCACCCAGCCCCAAGGCACTCACTGCACCCGGCTACGGGGTGCGCTCCCTTGGGAGCAGCGGTGCCGCTCCAAGGGGGCCCGCATGAGATAAAGTTGCCTGTCCAGCCCGGAGGGGGTTGCGGTGTGGAGGAGAAGGATTTCAGTATCCTGAGGATAGAAGCACGGAACGGTGTCAGAGGTCACCGGTTGACCTAGGACCATAAAATCGGGTATCGATCTCTGCGTCTCGTAACGGCGCACACGCTCGTTTTACCGCGACGCGCTAGCTCCACTTGGGGCGAAACGGCGAGGGGGGTCGTACCCGCCCCCCGCCCCCTCGGCCAGCGCGTATGTAGAAAACCTATAGGACCGGGCCGTGGAGGGTTAAACTGGCCTCTGAAGGCCCAGACCGTCTAAAAGTCCCACACCGGCCTCTGATAAGTGATAGTCAATCAGCCCAGTTGCAGTGGTCGCTGATATAAAACCTCTTAAAAACGTTATAGGCCTGGCTGAGCCTAGCTGGGCCGTTCATGCTGATTTTTATAGGTATATTGAAAAGACTCGCTTTGCACATTTCACGCTTGCTCGTAATGAAAAAGTTGCTGGATGCCTCTGGAATTTGCATGGGTGCCACGGCTGCGGAGGACAGGGGAACGCGCCCATCAGTTTGAGTTTATGGACGGGAGACTCCCTGAAATTTCAACCAATTTTTTCTTTTTTTGTCTCGATTTTTTTTTTTTACCTCTGAGCATGTTTGCGAAAACAAAGTGGCCGAAATCCGAGGAGAAATCGGATTTTGGGGGTAGGTTAGGTTTTGGACCTCTGGGACCCTGCCCCCCCCCCCCCCACTTTCGAAAACGTTCCTACGCCTATGTACCACATTTAGGCGGGAAGTTGAGGGGAGGGGGGTCTCCTGGGCCACGTAGCGAAATAAAGTGAGCAAAATTCAATAATGCATACAAAATCCTAACCAACGTAATTCAGTTAATTTTCACGTAATTTCAGGTCTGTCAAAAGAAATCATCAAATTGCCCCGATTTTGACATTGTTAGGTAAATTGGACATTGTTAGGTAAATTGGCGCATGAATTCATAGAGGTCCATCGCACACAAAACGATAAGCTATTTTTAAGCATTTTTTTTTCGCGGTAGCTCGGAACACGCCGGCGATAGAGAGCTGAAACTTGACATACCTGATTTTTTATTCAAGCTGGATATTGTGACACCAATCTCATTTTCAGATCAGGTCAGGTCACTGACCTAAGACGTCATAAATAAGACTCTGCACAGTCCCGAAATGTCGCAACTTTGTAACGCCATCACTACCAGAGGAGCTTTCACATGGAGATGACACTTACAGGACATAGTATCATTGAGAAGTCTCGCAACTTATATGTCTCAGATTTTTCGTAAAGGTCACATGAGATAAGGTCGGTCACGTGGCCTCACCATTATAAGTCAATGGGGGAAATATGGAAACTGCGCCGGAAATGATCTAAAACTGTCTCAAGCACACACAATCGTGATTGCATGCACTCCCTGTAAAGGCTGATGCTTCACTTTTGCATTACTGACCCTGCGTGACGTCATTTATGACGTCACTAAGGTCACATGAGTTTGTCGTCAATAGCTCCCGATTAACTTGGCCTGGCGAGTCGTGAAAGCCACCAATGGACTTGGTAGGACCCCTGCCGAATCGGTTTATATGTATGCTATATGACATCCTTCGACCGACTTCGTGAACTAAGGTGCTCTGACCTGACCTTGCCCCGAGGTCAACACCTAAAGTTGACCTCACCCAAACAAAAAAAATATACCATTCGACACGTCTGAGTGAAGTGAACACGATTATGCCGAAATCACGTCTCTGCGACCATTTTTAGCGAAGTTATTTGCAAAAAAAAATGAACCGGTGCCTTGGGCCTTGATCTGACCTCAGAGGTCATCGTTTGACGTGAGTCCTTAAAATCGGGTACCAATCACTGCGTCTCGTAGCTGCGCACACACCCCTTTTTCCGCGAAGCTCTAGCTGAATTAGGGGCGAAACGGCGAGGTGGGTCGTACCATCCCCTCGGCCGGGGGGGGGGGGTACGACCGTATGTAGAAAACCAAAAGATTCGGCGAGGCTTAAATTTTTTCAAGCTGACATTTTTAGGGTAAATAATAGGCCATTTGAGGCGTCTTTACACCGTAAGGACAAGACGCAGGTAAAATAAATGTAGTGCAAGGTTGAAGTCAAATGTTATCGCAGAAAAAAAAACATTTTAACAAACACGTCTATAAAAACAGCTTTGTCCTTTGTAGACAAAATCGTTGACATATGGTGAAATATGAGGGCTTAACCCGCGCCCCGTAGGGCTACCGGCGGACCCACCACCCGTAGGGGGGGGGGGGGGCCGTTTCGGCCCCCCTAAGATCTCGGAAATTTACCGGCCGATTTTCAAAATTCAAACGGCGTTCGATAGCCCCACCAGGGAACTACCTTGTGACCAAATTTCATTGACCTAGGTCAAACCGATGACGTCACAGGTCAGGTCAAAGGTCGGATTTTCACCGTTCACAGGCATTTCAAGAAATGTGTTGTGAAATCGAGTAAATTAGTAAGGTTTTGAAAACCATCGATGGTAAATTGTTCGTCATACACATACTTCGCTTTCTGAGGTCACTGATACCAGGTCAGTTCACAGAGGTCAGGTCACTGGGGGTCACCTGGGGGTCACAATATGAAAGTGTCGTGTGATACATGTTTTATGGTTCATTTTACATGACAAATGCGATTATGTGGGTCAGGCAGCCTTTGGGGCCAGCTTAGGTCACGTTTTGGTGAAGGTCAGGTCAAGGTCAAGTCAAATTAGGTCAAATTTCAAAGTTGATATTTTTGCATAAAATGGGTATCGATTTGATGCAGCTCGTCACGGGGAGTCCAATGGTGGTCTTTGTTTTGCCCTACGGAACCTAGAATTGACAAAATTTGAGTTTGAAAATTTGACGTCATCATTTTTGAACAGTTTCTTCGCTATAACTTGGCCAAAAAACGAAATATCGATCTGAAATTTGGTATGCAGATAGAAGACGGTAGGTACTATCACATATATTCCGTTTTTTTTCGAAACTCAAAAAACTTTTTGGATTTTTCGGCTAATATTTCCAAAAAGTTACTTTTTTATTTTTGGGGGTCAAACCTCAAAAATGTCAAAAAACTGAGATAGCAGTTTTGTATCCCTCTCAATTCTACACCTTTTATGTCTTGATCATTTTTCTGTATTTTCAAAGCTGTAGGCCTGACAGCTCTTCTCGCCAAGGTCTTTTTTCGGTCGAAAATGGCAGAACATGACGTCATTCTGACGTCATTTGTGGCCAACCTATTATAGCCTCTGAAAAATTGTTGGTCACAATGTGTAAAATTGATGCCCGAAGGGGTTCTGAAAGTTTGGTGGCGATATCTCCAGTTGTTTAGGAGATATCGACGGAAAAGGACAGGGGGGCCGTTTCGGCCCCCCCCCCTACGGGGCGCGGGCCCGCGCCCTGGTGAGGCCTGTTTATAACGCGACTTGGTGGGGGGGGCTATTTTTTGCTCCCCCGTATTTCCGAAACTACAGGACGGATCCGCGAAATCCAAACGGCGTTCGAAAACTCTTATCAAATTTGTCGAAGGACCTCTAATTTCATTGACCTCGGAGTCACCGATAAGTCACAGGTCAGGTCAAAGATAAAATGTTTTGCCGGTCACGAGTCTTCTAGAAAATGCGCTATAGCATCAAGTAAAACGCATTTTATCGCAAATCGGCGATAGGGCGTCAGCTGCCTAGTACAGATGTTGCTATTAGAAGTGACTGATAATGGAACTGGAAAACCCCTTAGCAGCCACACTTTACGACTTTCTAACAAGTCCCGATATTCGCGATTTTTGGGTCATTGACCTGACCTGGAAGGTCAACCGATGACCTAGGACCTTAAAAATGGGTATCATTGGCTTCCTCTCGTGACGGGCAACACGCTCGTTTTTTCCGCGAACCTCTAGCTCCATCAGGGGCCAAACGCGAGGGGGAGTCGTACCAACCCCCCCCCCCCTTGTGCCGTCGAAGGACTCAAAATGGCCTGTGCCGGCGAGGGTTAAACGAGGCCAAAGTTATGACCTGACCAGAAGAGGTCATGCTGCATGTCAGTCGACCTGTACCGTCAAGCTGAACACACATTCAAAGTGTTTTCATCGTTCTAACATGTTTCTATAAAAAGGTATTGTCGAAACATTGTTGGGTACCTTTCATGACCTGGGGTAGCCTCAAAAACATAAAGAGAGGGCCCGGGTGCAATCTTCCTATTCAATATTTCACCTTTACCAGTTGCCCGATATTTTAGTGCTTGGCGTGACTTTCTTCCAAAAGGAGCGCAGTTCAGCTTTCTCCCATTGAAAATAGAATGGTCGCACGATTGACCTGACCTTTAGGGACCTAGTTACATAGGTCACCGAAATAGAAATTCCGAAATATAAGTAAGACGACATATACAAAACATGTGAGTCGGTGTGTACTGCATGACTGTATTTATTGTGTTATGCATGTATCTACTGTATGGACTGTGTGATAGTTATGGTTAGAGACGAAAGACTAAAGGCAACGTTTACACTGCTCCGAACGTATAACTGCTATGAACTGTTACTGGGCGTCAATTCGCCTGTTGTTCCATGACATCTAATAAATAAATAAATAATATTTTATGCATACTTATGACCATATCTATTGTTGAAAGCTTAAAAGCGCAATTCAGTCGGGGTAGCTACGAGAAGGTTCCTGAGGTGAGGTCACCTGACATGACGTGAGGGCCTGACCTTGAAAGACCTGGGTTTGAATTTTCACATGTGCAGAAAAGATGTCTGATAGTGTGTCAAAATAAGAATACTAATTGTTTTTTATACAACTGCAGAAAACCGCAATAGGATGTTCAAACACCCCATTCAGGGCGCGGGTTAGAGTTCCGAATAATGGCGACAAAACCCACCAGAGGATGACCACAACCCTCGGCCATGGAACGGTAAGCCAATGCATAGACCTCGATATACAGAGGTTTATGACCAGAGGCGTCGAAAAAAATCCCGCTTCTTAATTAATGACCTCAGTTCCGTTCTAGTTTTATTTTTAAATTACAAGAATGTTTCTTTTGTTATTTGATCTATAGTCATTAAGGCAGACAATAATTGGCCTAAAATTGGTTCCGATGCGGGGTTTATTGATTTGCGACTTGGCTCGCGCAGGACAAAGACCACGAAAAGGGCATTACGTGGCCGCAGTTGCCTTATCCATAGAAGTCAGAGGCCACTCGGTTGAAAATCTACACAATATTTTGCAAAGCTTTGCCAAACCTCCGGGGTAAGGCGCCCGGCAGTTGCTAGGGTATTCCGCCACCCGCCGTTTGCTGGGGCGGGGGGGGGGGGGAGGGGGGATGTTAAACGTCCCCAGCCGATAACTCGAGAACCAATAGGCGCAGCAAAACGCACGAGGCGGCAAACGAAAGAACGCGACGAAACGCTTCAGATGAGTACTTAAAGGTTGAATTTTGAGGTCACAGGTCGGTCAAGGTCAGGTCAAACACCTGAAACCGGGCTTTCAGTAGCATGGACTTCAGAACCTCGCAATAGGCGTCTCTCGTCATTAACTCTGTCAAAACGGTGCACAAGTCATCATATAAGGCCTACAAGAGTGTCAGATCCATGTAGGGGTCAGTCAAGCATAGGTCAGGGTCAAGCCAGGTCAACCAGGTGGGCTAATATCCCCGAAAATCAAAACTGATATTCGCAGCCTGTGACACATGTTTTATGGGTAACTTTGGGCGTAGAACACGATGGTGACATTCATATTATCATATGTGTACGTGTTTGGTTCAAAAAATTCAATTTAAGAAATGCATGCATCATGGTCGTGAAGAAGTCACGAGAAATTGCCAAGATTCAGTTCTAGATTTTGGATAATGCGGAACGATAATCAAAAATCGAAGATAGCCATTTCATTGTTCATGGTATTTACAATCTAATGGCGTTTACGGCATGTCTGTATCTTTATTCTATGATTTTATATGATTTTTTGAACATATGCCGTTTTTGGTCGAAAACTCAGAAATCATGACGTTACTAAAACCTCGACATATCAAAAGAATTTCCGACCGCTTTTTTAAACTTTGTCACAATAAACTTCAATCAATTCCCTACAGGTATTAAAGTTTTGGCGCGCCACAGTTTTTATGCTATAGCGTGACGAAAAAAGTGCACCCCCCCCCCCCCCCCAGCAACTCGCGGGTTTTAAAAGATGAGTTTTTCCAGTCGTTCATTTTATGGTCAACCTGGGATGTATGTAATGTAAGTAATGTGCATTTCTTTGTTTTAGCATGTGTAAGCATGCACGGTCCGGATCACAAGCCAGGCCACCAAAGTGGAAAATTCCAGCGATTTATTATTGAATGTCACTTTTTATGAAAAGCAGATGTATCCAACACAGCCTGTGTATCTTCTATCTGTGATCAAGTCAATCTTAAGAGATTCCCACTTTAAAATTGACTGAAACATAGATAACATGAATCATGTTATCTATGATTGAAAAATTAGCTATCCGTCCTCTCTAAACAGTTAACCCGCGCACCGACGGGGGGGGGGCGGATATCCGCCCCCCCCCCTGAGGTTTTTCGCGGATAGCGGGAAAACCGCGGCGCGTAGCGCCGCGAAATTTGGTAGGACTATTCTCTCATCAATTTTACACATGGTGTGCAAGTTTGAACCTCCTAACTTTTAAGGTCAGGTCACCAGGTCACTTTGAATGACCCAACCTCAAGTCACTTTTTTGCAACTTTGTCACCGTGCCAGAGCTACAGTAGATGTCGGAGGCCTTTCAAAGTCGCAGGATGTTATTAGGTCATTAGTAGCTACAATTTGTATATCTCGGAATTTTGATGTCGGTGACCTAAGGTCAGGTCAATTTCGCGACCTCCCCATTATAAGTCAATGGGGGAAAAATCAACTCCCTGTTTTTACCACTAAAACGGGTCGGAATGGCCTCATATACCATACATGACTTCACATACGATCAACCTTCACTACCTTGAGGTCTGTTTTGCTGTTGGGCAGCTGTAAGGTCATGTGACGTCATCAAAGGTCACCAAAGGTTTTTTGCCAATAACTCCTTACAGGAACAAGATACAGCCGCGCGGATGGTCTCATTGTGTTCAGCTCGTCAAGACGCATCGAATGATATGCATGATGACCTCGAGGTCACGTGACCTGAGGTCAACCTTTGACCTTGACCTTTCGAGGTCAACATATATATCATTCGATGCGGATTGACGAGAGGATCACGATGATGCCCTTAGTTTGTTCCTATCTTGACTAGTTCGAAAGTTATTCGAGAAAAACCCTCTCCATATCTAGCGCCGCCATTTTGACTTTTTCGACCCCTGTGACGTCATCTTTGACCTGACCTGAAAATGACCTTTGTAAAAATTGTAGACCTTGTCCGTGCGTATCCGATGCCGTTTACCGCTTGTCGCTATCTCGCTTCGTTCTCGAGATCTCAGGGGGGGGCGGTCATCCGCCCCCCCCCCCCCGTCGGTACTAAGTTGGCGCAGACCCCCGTCGGTGCGCGGGTTAAGTATGCGCGCCGTTATTAACACATGCAACCTTTTATTGTGGGCAAAGGGTCGGGATCGTCATGCTTATCTGAAGTTATCTACGAGTGTACTTAATCATTATTTCACAACACAAGTTTCACACTGTGTTCGAACTTCGAACTCTCCTATTTTTTTTTCATGTCATGTCAGATATTTCAGCATGTCAGTGATAATTCAAATGGGCGCCTAAATTATGTTAGACCAGGCGATTCAGGCGAGTTTCACTTCATCTCCCCGCTTACGTTGTGGTTGTCTGCTCCCACTGCCTCACGGACTCACCCTCTCTGCGACTGAACATGTTGGTATGCTCCAGAGGGTCATAGCACTCTCCGGCGGCCATCGTGCCCGCTTTGTCAGCCCCGAGTGAGCTCACAGTTCGTGCGCCGCTCTCCGGCTGAGTACGGCTGTCAGAGCCTGCAGTCAGTCCGCCGCTCACCGGCTGAGTACGGCTGTCAGAGCCTGCAGTCAGTCCGCCGCTCTCCGGCTGAGTACGGCTGTCAGAGCCTGCAGTCAGTCCGCCGCTCTCCGGCTGAGTACGGCTGTCAGAGCCTGCAGTCAGTCCGCCGCTCACCGGCTGAGTACGGCTGTCAGAGCCTGCAGTCAGTCCGCCGCTCTCCGGCTGAGTACGGCTGTCAGAGCCTGCAGTCAGTCCGCCGCTCTCCGGCTGAGTACGGCTGTCAGAGCCTGCAGTCAGTCCGCCGCTCACCGGCTGAGAACGGCTGTCAGAGCCTGCAGTCAGTCCGCCGCTCACCGGCTGAGTACGGCTGTCAGAGCCCAGTCTGTCCTCCTCCCGGCCACGACTGATGGCGACTGACCCACCGGACTGGATCACCACCGGACCGACCGACACGCTCTAATGGGCCACGGTAGTTTTAGCTGAATGCTCATGTTGAAGACTCAAACTGCCAGTTTTGGCGAGGCCATAAAATCGGACAGTCTCCAGAATATTTTCGCAATCGTCCATCCGTGGACAAATTTGAAGCCCAGAATCCAACAATGGGTCAAAACAGCTTGCCATAATTGAATGAAAAATGCCGGTCAGCATTTCTGAGAGCGAATTCTGCCGAAACGACCATTACCAACCGATGAATATGACCAACGTTTTCGAGACCGTACGGCTTAAGCGCCCTTATTGCCCAGAATAGAGCCTCTTTGTCGATCCCAGCCAATCAAACCCGATGTTCTGGCGTAATTGGCACGACAGGCTGTAACTTAGGCAATAAAGCAATGACCAATCACGACCCAGCCAATACATCACAGACCAAATTACCGCCCTTTGCAACAAGCTCGATATTTAGGACCGAAGTTCAGCAGTTATGGATTTCATAAACGTACCGCGATATGTCATTAGCTCCAACTCACAGGTCTCTTGTATGTTTAGTGCCACGCATGTGGGTTTCAGGCGTAAGGTACTTAAGCCGAACAAAAAAGTGATAATACGGAACTGCAAGTGAGTACATTGATGAGGCATCTACGTGCTTCTACAACATACATAGCCGGTTCCGTAAAAAGTACATATGTTAATATGTCAAGCAGTTCACATAAAAACACATCAAACATGAGAAAGAGCACTGAGAACAAGAACAAGATACAGTGACAAAGCACAACGAGAATTGAACATAGCGAGTGAGTGAGCTAGTGAGTGGGAGAAGTACATATTCAGCGAAGGTGCGAGCGTATGAGTACGCTAGTGCGTGCGACAGACAGAAAGACACACAGCCCCGAGTGAGCCCCGACACACATACAGACGGACAAACACGAAGTCTTTGACACGAAAAACCGGAAGTCCTAAATTCACAAATCATTATCATCATCATCATTCATCGCCATAAGACAACCAGGCATATTTACAGACAGAAAGACAGACATAGAAAGTGAGCAATGAGCGAGAGAGGGAGAGACAGGGAAAGAGAAAGAGAGAGAGAAAGAGAGAGAGAAGAGAGAGAGAGAGAGAGAGAGAGAGAGAGAGAGAGAGAGAGAGAGAGAGAGAGAGAGAGAGAGAGAGAGAGAGAGAGAGAGAGAGAGAGAGAGAGAGAGGGAAAAGGACGTCCAAGACCTCAACATCACTGTCACATAGAGACGTTTGGGGTTATCAGTGTAAGTTATTGTGCCCATTTCTACGGAATTTTCTTTACAACTATAGATAGGATTAATTTCATTACAAAAGAACGTATGTACTTAGGCAACCCAATGTCCCCAGAAGCATTCACTCTATTGCATGTCTATTGCCTATATGACCTATAAAAAAATAAAGGTCAAAATGTGTGTTAATGTATTTGCTGGCGCATCCAACACTGATTGCTGGTGACTTCGCTGCTATTGAGATTCAAATTACAGTCACACTGGCTTACTTTATAAGGTTACAGTGTTACACAGAATGACTGAGATAACTATATAGTACCGTAGTTTCGTGCAACTTTGACCACCAAGGGCAGCTTTGGCCCACACCTGGAAAAATAATTTGCTTTGCTGTAGCTTTTTACACTTAACTACCTAGTGCAGAAAAGCTGTTGTTATGGTTCGGTAAGACTGTTCATCGGTTACCTTTGGGAACAATCCTAAGTTGATCCCAAGGCCAATGTGAAGGGCAGTTTGATCCCAAGGCCAATGTGAAGGGCTAGGAGGGGTTAAACAGCCCATGAAAAATCAACGGAAAATTAGGGTCGGCTAGGATCCAGTGAGGACGGTAAACGGGTGCGCCAGTAGTGAACTTGTGGTTTCCCATTTTGTAGTGGTTAAGGTAAGCTCGGAATACACAAAAATTCAAAACGGCAACTCATTTCTTTAAAATTATAAAATAGGTGCAAAAGCGTGTTTCGTTTTAGCCACCAAAGGAAGGCGCTGCCCGGAGCATTTTCCACATAGCGCCTTCCTTTGGTTGCAAAAACGAAATACGTTTCGAGGTCTATGCCTGTCGGGTCCCGATTTGAGAAGCAGTACTGAGATAGGTACTGACACTTGACAGCACTGAGTACCGAGTGGCAAGTACATGGCAATGCGTTTTTAGATACAACATAATTGGCCACTTGTATTTTCAAAAATAGGTTATGCATGCAGTGTTGCAGCACACACCAATTTGTCATTTTCGAACAGTCAAGGGTCGCCTCGATCTATGCCCTGTTGCTTACAATTGTACATAAACCGATGATTGAATCATTGAGGCTTAACCAAAAAAGTGGGCCAAATTTGCACGAAACTACGGTATCAACAAATTATTTGATCCACCAGCGAAAGACCATGACCGCATTCTATCGGCATCAGCATGCACATCTATTGACAACAGTGATACATTTTCAGCACAATCAGGTCAGGTTAATGACATGAAAGCAACGCCTAATGTCAATAATGGTTATAATCACTACATTGGCAATTTCAGAATCGTAATGTGGTATCGATTCAGCCCAAACAAAATCACCCGGTCGTCCGCTCTGGCTCACCTATATCTAGTTGCATGGTGGCAGCTGTTGAGCCTGAAGTGGCAATGCCTCACGCACCTCCCACCGCCCCCGCAGACCGATATCGATAAAGCTGGGCTCCAGTCCGCCCGACGACCAATCTCCTCCGCGGCAGCTATTCTACTCCTACAGCCTCACGATGCAGGCCTCCGGCAAAGGCAACTTCGCAGAATGAGTCAAGAGACAACACATCCAAGCACTTCCCTTATTTCAAGCTTAGGCATGTATGAGATGCATTATAGATACACCTAAGTACATACCTGTATGTGTGTCAAGTTTGACAAGTACTGAAGCAGCCAAGAAAAAACTTCATAAATACAACTTTCCGAACGAATAAATACTGTGCACTGCACCTATGCAAATTGAAGCGAATATGTAAATTTTAACTATTGCAAATACAACTCAGAAAAGTAAAACTGCGATATGGCATGAGCCTATATAACCAGTCTCGGGAAAGTCATTTATCATTGACATGGCACAAATCTATTATTTTAGCAATTGAAAAGACCGAAACACAGAATACAACGATTTTTCAATAGCTACAGTAATACACCTGTACCATGTTATTGATCAACTTCTTTCACATTTTATTTACAGTAATCATGGGGCAAAACACCATCCATTATCAATCTCCGCTGGAAGCGACCCCAGCGAATAAAGCGCATGGTAAGTCATCCGTTCGTAGGAAAACGGGGAAAAACGGCTATTTAACCTTTTGCTGAAATGTTTGGCGAATTTACTGTTCTGTTGCCTCATTTTTCTTAAATTAATGTTTCATCCATGAAATAGCAGCCTTAGTTCCAAATATTTCAGTAAATTAGAGATGACTCCAAATCCTTCTAAAACAACAGCCGACAGGATCGACAAAGACAACATTCTAGCTACAGGGAGCTCCCAAAGACAAAGGTATGTTTGTGTAATATGAAACCCAGATCGAGTTCACATTTTGGTGATCTATACAAATAATTACGGTTGAAGTATTTAATTTAATAAGATTATCAGTTAATCATCCGAAGCGGGTTACGATAACAGGCCTTGTTTACCTATACTCTATAGGTATTGCGAACAGACTTGCCTACCTAAGCATGACAGGCACTATTTACCTTTTAACCTTGATAAAACAGAGCCGAAACCATGACAGCTAGGTATTGTTTTAGAGTTTACAAAAAAGCTAGATATAAGAACCGAGCTGCACAACATAAACGAAAAATAACGAGCTACGCATTACAGGCGCCCAGTGGTCAAGTATGAATCGAAGTCGCTCAATAAAACTTTGAAGAAAAAATCAAAGAAAAATAAGCAGGAGTTAAAAAAGGATGCAAAACGAAAACATAAAAGCAAATCAAGACTTATCAAAACATCTCGCTCAAAGTCATCCTTGCGGCCGACGAAGTCGCTGACGGATGCGGCGGCAGTGGCCGGCCCGAGCCGCGGCCGACCTCGGCGCCGCAGCAGTGCGCGCATCGCCTCGTGCAGTCCCCATCCGTCCGGCTACTCCGCCCTCAGCGCCCGAAACCCCTCCGCCGACTCAGGCGTCAAAAAGGCGCGCCGTCGCAGAAAGTCGCACGGATGGAGCAACAGGAAGCGTAGCCGCAGTCGGTCGGCCGCCCGACCACCCAAAACCACTGCGGCAGGTCCCAGTCAGCTGCACACCCGAGATGATGAGGCCGACAAACCGAAACCCGTCCAACCGGTGACCACAGAGTGAGTCAAACATTGCCAGTAAAGCCTGGCGGATGTTGTTTAGGGCCCATATTTGCAATAAATTGGTGTGCATTCCGAGCACTTATTCGTAACCAGCTCATATCATCTATGTAGTGTTGGTTTTATATTTTTGTAGACAATTTATTTGGCTAACAATGTCGATCCCCATACACTTTCCTCATTTCCTTGTGATGATCTTTCGTTATGACGAGAAATTGATTAATGAACTCCATGCAAAATGAATAAAAAGTGAACACTTACCATTTAGCCATATTTATACCCGCGCGTCAAACGATGACACATCATTGCATGTCGATACCTTTAGCCAGCTCGATATACAACATAGTGTAAGCAGTAACACCAGCCTCCGTTTACAGCACTGGAGTTGACTTCTCAGACGTCGGAGGGCTACATGAACAGATTGAGAAGCTGAAGGAAATGATCGTATTTCCCTTTCGATATCCAGAAGTCTTCAAAAAGTTTGGCTGTCCCAGAGGAGTTCTCTTTTATGGACCACCAGGTATAAATGTACATCATTCTTCGAGTCACGCAATATCACAATTTAGGGACAAAATAGGCACAAAATGGTAAACGTCGTAAACCATTAACTTTCAAATGCCATACTGAACAGAGAACACTGAACACCGATCACAACGCTGCTTAAAAATCCTAATACGATTAACCATTGACGTGATAATAATTATTGTAATCGCCGCTTTTGTGTATGACAATAATATCTCATACTTTCGCAGGAACCGGGAAGACTCTGGTTGCCCGTGCCCTTGTGCATGAACTGAGCAAGGGCACACAGAAAGTTACCTTCTACTCTCGTAGCGGGTCCGATATTCTGTCCAAATGGTTTGGAGAAAGTGAATCAAACCTGCGGGATCTTTTCGAAGCGGTAAGGTCATACAAAACTGATCATACTTGAGTTTGAGAGAGAGAGAGAGAGAGAGAGAGAGAGAGAGAGAGAGAGAGAGAGAGAGAGAGAGAGAGAGAGAGGGAGAGAGGGAGGAGAGAGGCCCTAATCTAATCGGACGGAGAGGAGAGGAGAGGAGAGGAGAGGAGAGGAGAGAGAGAGAGAGAGAGAGAGAGAGAGAGAGAGAGAGAGAGAGAGAGAGAGAGAGAGAGAGAGAGAGAGAGAGAGAGAGAGAGAGAGAGAGAGAGAGAGAGAGAGAGAGAGAGAGAGAGAAATGAGAGTTTATTCCCCAAACAAAACTAAGCGTGCAGTTTTTCAACTAAACATATCGTACTCACCATTGTAAGCGTTTTGTCCTGTTACAGGCGAAAACCAACCAGCCGTCGGTGATTTTCTTTGACGAGCTGGACGCGCTGGCACCCGCGCGCAACTCACAGCAGGACCACGTGTACACGACCATCGTGGGAGCTCTGCTGACGCTGCTGGACGGCCTGGAGGACCGGCAGCAGGTCAGTCAGCACGTCCACACAATTCACCCGCGGCACGGCCTGAACCTCAGAGGCACCTTACTACTGCCTACTCACAGGGTACAGGCGTGTCTCGCTTGAACATAAAGCAAACTATTGGGACAAGTATCGTTGCTGTTTTAATGTAAGAAATATTTGTGCATTAACACTGATAAGTTTGTTTACAATAAGTTGGCTTGTTCTTAGATACGTTGATCAATGCCAAGTCAGACTGAGTATCCAGCAGTGAATGGCGAGGCGTCTGTTACCACTTGTGTGCCACGTCCGCAGGTGGTGGTGATCGGGGCCACGAACCGCCCCGACGCCCTGGACAGCGCCCTGCGGCGACCCGGCAGATTCGATCGAGAAATCTTCTTCCCTCCGCCCAACCTGGAGGTGAGTGTGAGCGCCTATATTGGTCGTGACCTGCAGTGATCTCTCATCTCACTTACCGATCGCCGCTTATACAATTTTCTTTGTTTCGTAGCTGTGTGAACAACTTCGGCCGGCACCACATTCTTGGGCAATAGGTACTGGTGAGACAGAGACAGTGCCAGAGACATGGTACAAAGCGATATTGTGTGTTGCATTATCTGTGCTGGGCAGCTGTTTGATCATCTGCTGTTCACAAGTTACGCTGCTGGCTGACAAACTGAGCTCCCTCGGCTGGGTATGACGAGACGATACAGTGAGCCCCCCCCCCCCCCCCGGCGGGATATGACGCCAGGCGAGGCGCGAGATTCTGCGGATCAGCGCGCCCGACGGCTGCTCCGAGCTGCTGACCTGGCTGTCGGAGCGCACCTCAGGCTTCTGCGGCGCCGACATCGCGCTGCTCATCAGAGAGGCGTTCCTGGCGGCCGTCAAGGAGGCCTACCCGTCCATCTACAATACCGCCGTCAAGGTGGACATCGACCCCACCGTCAAGGTACGGCGGCGCATCGGCCGCTCAGCTACGTCTTATTTTACAATCGTGTCTTCTTGAAGTTCAAAAATAGATCGCTAACAAAGCTAGCTGGCTGAAATGCGGGCAATATTCCTCATATCCTCACTGCCGTGTGTCTGTGTCAGGTGATGAAGCGGCACTACGAGACGGCTCTGGCCAGTTTCCGTCCGTCAGGCGGCCGCGGCATGCAGGAGTGGAGGGAGGTGGTGCCGGAGATCCTCCACCCGCTGATCGACCACGACCGGCAGCACCTGGTGGACGTCATCAGCCGGCGCTGCCCGTGGCTGCTGCCCAACAAAGTCAAACGAGGGTCAGTCGGCGCCGCCGTCAGCCCGCTGCCCCCGGGCGGACGGTAGTGTCCTTCGCGTTGGGGTCAACTGTTTCTGTGCCTACGCTAGGAGCAATTTGCTTAGTCGACGAGCTTCTTAAAAACACATTTTTGCAAGGCTTCTCTAGTATCGGAACGACCTCGCATAGCTTATCGGAGTTGGCACTCCCGCCCGCGCCGTGCGGGGAGCGCCGACTGCATCCGAGCCATGCGGCACAGCCTACCATTCAGGGGTGGTTTAGCCCTGCCATCTAGTGACAGGGATTGAAACAGACGCGTGCGCCGCGCCGTACGGTTTGGGCGGCGTGTTTACCCCAGACAACATTCTCGGTTTATCAATCCCTCGGGCCCGGCTGGCTCACTAACCACATCGATCGCGACCATTACATAAAACCCGTGATCGATCAGACATGCGAGAAGTCTGATATTCGGAATTCCAACTGGCTTCACGTGTTCAATAAATCATTGAAAATAAAGGAAATACGGCCAGTAGTTCGTCTGGTACGCATTTACCGCCTCATCACCGACGGCCGAGCGGACGCCTGCAGCTGACGACTGGCCGCTGCTCGTTCGGCAGGGAGATCTGCTCGCAGATGCGCGTGCTGATGTGTCCCGACGAGCGCTACCCAGAGGACCCCGAGTACGTCAGCAAGTCGGTGTTGTCCGCGTTCGCCGACTGCAACATCTGGACCATGGACGACGCCTACGTCATGTCGCTCACCTGCGTCGATGTCATGCAGGTCGGTGGATTATCAAGCAATCGAGAACAACTCTGTGCCATATCTCTGAGGCAACACTAATGATCGTGTGTCTGGTTTCAGGCTCGTGGTATACAAAGCCGTAATTGATGGCATAAGGCATACCTACATTATAACCAATCCCGACAATCTTGCTTTGGATATATTTAGGTACAAATGCATCATTGTATCTCTCTACTTAAATCGCCGGTTTGTCATCAGTAGGCGTTCCGTATCATGCCGTGTTTGCCGTTTTCGGGCAGCTACTGTCGGAGCGTATCCACGACGTGGGCCGGCACCGGTCGCCGACGGTGCTGTACATGCCGCGCCTGGAGGAGCTGGAGGAGGCCCTCCAGCTGCGCGTCGGCACCGGCCTGGAGCGGCTGCTGGGCATGCTGCCGCGCTGGGCGCCGCTGCTGGTGGTGCTGACCAGCGTGCAGCCGTACCCGGCGCTGGTGGAGCAGCAGCGCGCCGCGCTGGCCACCGCCCACCTGCACAAGGTGGTGCGGCCCGGCCAGCCGCAGCGCACAGCCTTCTTCACCACCCTGCTCAGCCACGGTGAGACCCCTCACCCCTGACCGGGACGGCTTATTAACCCGGCAGGCGGTGGGTCTACCAGCCACCTTCCACGCGGTGGGGGGGGGGGGGCATTTTTTGCCCCCCCCCGTATCTCCGAAACTACTGGACGGATCCGAAAAATTCAAACGGCGTTCGATAGCCCTGTCAAATTTGTCGAAGGAAACCAAATTTCATTGACCTCGGTGTCACCGATGACGTCACAGGTCAGGTCAAAGATAAAATGTTTCACCGTTCACGGGGCTTCTAGGGAAAGCGCTATAACACCGAGTAAAACGCATTTTGTCGAAAATCAGCGATAAGGCGTCAGTTGTCTAGTACATATGTTGCTATTAGAGGTCACTGGTCATACCAGGTCAGGTCAAAGGTCAGGTCACCAAAGGTCACCAAGGGTCACCACATGAGCCCAACTTTACTAAGGTTATGCGATGCATGTTTTATGGCCAGTTTTTCATTTCCAACTCAATGGTGTTGGTTATAAGACCATTAGGTACGGTTTAGGTCACTTTCTGGTGGAGGTCAGGTCAAGGTCAGGTCAAAAAAGGTCAAATTTTAAAGTTGATATTTTTGCATAAAATGGGTATCGATTCGATGCAGCTCGTCACGGGGAGTCTAATGGTGGTCTTTGTTTTGCGTTACGAGGTCTAGAATTGCTAAAAATTGAGTTTGCAAATTTAACGTCATTAATTTTGAACAGTTTTTTCGCTATAACTTGGCCAAAAAAGAGGTATCGATCTCAAATTTGGTATGTAGATTGTAGATAGAAGGCGGTAGGGACTATCACATAAATTCCGGTTTTTCGAAATTCAAAAACTTTTTGGATTTTTTGGCTATTATATTCAAAAAATCTATTTTTTGATTTTTTGGGGTCAAAATCCAAAAAATTCGAAAAACCGAAATAGCAGTTTCGTAGCCCTTTTGATTCCACACCTTTCATGTCAAAAAAACGTTTTTCTATATCTCTAAAGCTGTAGGCCTGACAGCTCTTCCCGCGAAACCTTTTTTTGGGTCGAAAATGGCAAAAATGACGTCACCCTGACGTCATTAGCGGCCAACCTATCATAGCCTTTGGAAAAAATTTTAGTCACCATGTGCGCTAGCTGCTCCCGGGAGGGTACTGAAAGTTTGGTGACGATCGGCGCAGCGGTTCTCGAGATATATTGAAAAAACTAAAGGGGGGCAAAAAAATGCCCCCCACCGCCTGGAAGGTTAAAGGTCTGTCGTGAAATAATGAACGTCACTTTTGACGTGTTTGATCATTATTGACCGGATGATAATTTCAGAAGCATGCGCCGATCGGACAAGTAACGAAATAAGCAATAGTCACACACACCGGATCACTACGAGCAGTGTCTGTGTCAGTCTCGTCACATCGTAACTGTAGAGGGACGGGACTCTATAGGAAGGAGTAAGACGAATGGACATACTTACGGCAGAGACGATCGTTTTCAGTTTCCCAATCGGGCACTAGGTGGCAGTAAACACTGGACAGTTCGGAACTCATCGGACAAATCGTACAGTCAAGTAGCATCCTCCAAATAATATTACATACATTGGTTTCACTGCGAAAGGTCTCGGGTAGCTGAAGTGCAGTCCATTAAAAGCTATTTCAAGCTATTTCATTTCATATTCACAATCATCGATCCCGTTCGTCGTCTTGGGTCACTGATGCATCGTAGCAGAGCGTATTCCGAGTGGAAAGAACCCAGCCCCAACAGAGCGGGGATGGGGACCCGGCCGGGAGAAGTGAGAACCAGCGCTGCCCTGACCGGTCGCCGCCCGGTGCCCTGCAGGCCGCCACCTCTCCGAGCGCAGCATCGACCAGCTGGTGGAGCTGACCCGCGGATGGAGCGTCCAGGAGCTCGGACAGCTGAGCGTGCGGGTCTCGCAGATCCGCGCCGAGACCAAACACACGCCGTCCGTGGCCAGCCTGATCAAGGTGCGCCGTCTCCCCGCCCCGGCCCGCTCCTCAACACAAACTGTCAGATCTGCGACAATCATATCCTTAATATACCCAATGCAAACTGTGACTGGGCTATGGTCCCTCTCCCATTCACGGATGTGCCGCTGCCAATGTGAGTGCGCCGTTCGGGGACTTCTCTGCAGTTCACTGTGACATTTCACCCGACAGGAGCTGACCATAGAGCGACAGCTGAACAGCCGGAGAGCCTGAGGCCCGGAAAGTCCCGACTCCACCGAAAAGACAGGCCTATGGACCAGACGAGAGAGATGCGCACCCTTTCGGTGTGCGGAGAATCTACGACAAATGCTATATTTCAGCGTTCAGCAGCATGTCCCTGACCCTGTTCTAATTTTGGAACCATTTTTGTATTGTTTGTCTTCATTTACCAGTCATTTGTTTCCAGAGTCCGTTGTGGCAGCAAATAAACACGTGATGTTGTGTTAGTTTTGCTATATTTGTACAGATTGTAAAACAAAGCTAAAAAAGCACCTGCTGTCCTGCTACATTAAGTTACGATCACACTTAATTAATATACATTACACAGTAGCAAATGCTCCACGAAGTGTTTAACAACTGTTTACACGGAGAAGGCGTGAATGACAATATCAAAAAAGCACCCATCGCCCCATTGACGAATGACGTCGCAGCTTCCTTTGACATTGGGCAGGTTATCGTATTTTGAGTTGACGTCGCCGCTCCTGGCAGCACGTCATATGCCCTCTCTCCCGGGACACTGTGGGCCATTGTGAACGGTGAATATATTAAAATGCATGAGGCGTTTTAGCGACACATGAGTCGGCGCAGACGTCGCTGTTCTTTCGCCTGCCATCGATGAAAAACGCCAACACAAAGCCGACTGAATTCAAATAATAACTACCATAGAACACATCAGGCGACAATTTAATGCCTTTCTCTACACAATAAATCCTAATTTATTGGCGCGTGCACAGTGTTCTCAGACACGTGCCAAAGCCTTTGTTCTATTGTCTTTTTTCCGCGGATTCGGAAAAACCTGGCAAGGGTATTTAACGAGGAGTTAAATCAATTATGTGTGGTCCACTTCACTGATTAAATAAAGCTCCGGGCACAAAATATAAAATGCAGCCATTCATTGCTGTTCAAAGCAAACTGAACGCCGTGACTGCCTTACATTTCAGCTCACAATTCTATCCCTTTTCAACAAATGAAAGTCATTTGAATTAATTATGTTTAATATGATCCATGAATGCCAATCTTTTAGCAAAATAGAAATGAAGAAACGTCAAGCCGCTTCAGTTTACTTGCACGTGCTCCGTAAGGCACCGTTTATTTCTGGGGAACATATTAAATAGAACCCAAACGGCGATCATAGGAAAAGAGTGAGCCTTTACCTACGGTTAAGAATTGTGATATCATTATAGTAAAAAGCCAGCAGGGTATGCCATTAACGTGGAAGGATTGTAAGAGCATTGCTGACGTACTCGGGCCCTTTGGGTCGCGTTCGTATATCAGCAGACACATATACCTAAAAGCACTGATGTCCCCACCGAAGTGTCAAAGTCTGCCTGTGTGATAAGCATCCACTAGTGAATACAAACCTTGGGAAACACGTCCCATCAGGCATGCGGATTTCGGGTCTAACTTCAAAATTTCGCTAGAATCCGCCCATTGCTTTGGGATCATAGCCATTGTTCTGATAACCGATGACAAAATCAAAGCTCCAGCAGGTTAAACACGTCAATGAACATCGGATGGACTACTTTGTTACCGTGTTAAATGATATTACTTTAAATTCAATTATTACGTGCTTATGTTCAATGGCAAGGTACATATTGCAAACATATGACTCGGCGGCTAATCAAGTCGAAAAATAACACCATTTTAAAGCTTTATCTAGTATCTACACTCTGTGGCAAGTAATTAACAAAGACGTCATTTCTCATTTGGTCACCCACCGTTGACATCAGTTGACCCAGCCCACCCATACGTCCTACTTGCACCAACAAATAGAAAAAAATATTACAATCTTAAATCTATTTCAACAACTTAATTTTGACATTAAATCTGCGTTCATAAGATAAGTTTCTTAAGTTTAAGTTAAAAAACAGGATTGATTGCAGATTTCGTAAACCTATTGTTTGAACCAGCTTGATGTAGGTATGCTTTAGTTGGCGCGGCAGTTGCGCAGCCGGCGTTCAGAGAAATCCGGTGCACGGACTGCGAAGCTGCGCCGTCGTCCAGCGGCGGCCTGCAGCGCCACTGGCCGCCATGTCTCGGAGCTGTCAACTGCGTCACGCGCCGCTCGGCCGGTTCACTCTCGGGCTGCGCCTCGGGCCGGGCCGCGGCGCCGCTCCGGGCGCTCAATAGCGGCGTTGTTTTTGTAAAGGGTTCGTCGGCCGGGCGTCGGCCGTCCCGCGCCGTCGGGCCGCCCGAGAAATCGACATTTCCAATAGCCGTCGGGTCGGGCCGGCGCCGGCGCATGCGCACTGCTCAATAATTCACCGTCGGCGCCGCTGTAAAATTGAATTTTTATCCGTGTTTGCAGCGGCCGGCGCGGCCGGACCAATCAATAGGCCGGTTGGGAGGCCGCCGGCCGGCTCCGAGGGTGGGGCGAGCGGCGGCCGCGCGCGCCCGCGAGTGTCGGGCCGCCGACCGGACGACGGGGGCGGGGCTTCAGGCGGCGGCGGCGGCGGCGGCGGCGCTCCACACTGGACGGCAGCGTTTTTTGCCGCCGGCCGGGCCGATTTTGTTCGACTGAGGGAGCGAGTGCGCCATGACGGCAGGCGGCGCCGCCGACCCGAGCTGCTGATCGACAGGGGTGAGTTTGTCACAGGGGCCGCCCCCAAACGGGGCTTCACGGCTGCTCATAAATGTGTAACCGGGGATACTTAACTCTTCTTGACATGAAAACAAGGATGTATGCATTGTACATTGTACACTCTGTTTGAGTTATCAATCAAAGTGAATGTTTAGATGAATTATGCTTATGCAATAAAAACAAATTGTTAACAGTCGTTTTCATGACAATTACCAGGTACACATTTGGTGCATATTTGGTGCAGAATTGGTTAAATTAGGTTCATTGAGCCTCTAAGTAGCTATCAGTTAGGGTTGCACTAATTGCTTATGACTGTTTTTTTCAAATTATCAGACATTATGTTCGATTAAAACACTTAAATAAATATAAACTTAAACGTCCCTGTAGCTCCGTTTAAAGATTGAAACGATGAACAAATAGTACGAGCTAATTGACTATATGCATATGTATTGCATAATAAAGTAATTCCAGCCACTCTTCGTGCCAGTTGAAATGCTCTTTGATAAACATTGCAAAACAATCTGTAAAAAATAATGATTTGACAAATGTTGATAAAGATTTGATAATCAAAATACCCGATGTACCGAAAGATAGACACAAATCATCAGTACCTAAACCATCGGTACGACTAGGTACAGTATATCAAACGAATATTATTGGTAATAGAAAAAGTAAATTTCTCATCTGTTTTCGAAAACAAAAACACAGCCCAGTAAAAAATTTGAGATGTGTGTCTTTGCCGCAACCAGCAAAGAACGTTATCAAAACCACCAATAGCATTTTAGCAAGATTTCCAGAAACCTTGATAGAGGGCTTGTACCCGTATGTAGGTATATCTGTTACGTTCGACCAGTCAAACAGCAAATCACCACGGCAATATGCACTCTATCAAAATAGGAAGAAGGAAGGAGGTGGTGAAGCATTATGATTACCCAGTAAACGACACGGGCAAAAAATGCCCCACCGGGAGCGGAGTGAAAAAAATAGTGTAATTTTCCAGCCGACAATACAGGAGATACGCCTCCTAATCAGTCCGTTACACTATTCCAGTATCCAGTATCCGATACCGACACAATTACTGGTATACGTAGCCGTAATAATGAGCTCACTTGGTTGAAGAGCACATGCTGTCACCACTGGGCACCAGCGAGGCGCGTCTTCCGCCACCATTGAAACTCGAAAGTGTTCAACAGGTCCATTTCAGTTGCCTATTTCCAGTTCCAGAGTGTGCAATTGCACATTCGGTTCACGTTGGAATAGAAGATTAACCCTCGCCCGTATAGGGGGGGGGGGGTTGAACGGACCCCCCCATGGTTTTTCGCGAATAACTCGCGTAAAAAGCGGCCGATCGCGACGAAACTTTCAGTACCCTCGCGTTAATCAATTATACACCTACCCTGAAAATTTCATGACCCTCACCCAAATGACCTTTGACCTATGACCTACTTTTCGAGACCATCGCGATTCGGTCGGAATCGCGATTCGGCGTATGTCGGCTCGCATTAGCCGCGGCCCGCGCGTTTACAGTCTTTTCGTGGCTTCAAGCGTCCAAACATGTGATATGATGTTGCCCCCATGCATTAGGGTGGGTGTCAAAGTCACCTGAAGCCGGTCAGGTCATTGACCTTTGATGACCTCGGTTCACTTTTTCGAGTTTTACATGTTTCTAGGCCAGTTTTTGGAGCTGAATTCGAATTTAGCAACCATATGAACATTTACGAAGCAGTTTTGGTCCCTTCGTAACATATTGATGTTACGAAGCTGTCGGAGGCGGTTGACACCTACTAGGAATACCCGGCAGGACCCGTACTGGTTGACCTGACCTGACCTGACCTGACCTGGACTAAATGCATGAAGACATCATCTGTGATCAAAATTAACATGATATTCGTGATCAGCACCCCGAAAAACCCCATGGCAGCCACGCTGTACGACGTTCTAACAGGTCCCGATTTTCCCGACTTTTGGGTCATTGACCTGACCTGCAAGGTCAACCAATGACCTACGACCTTAAACTTGGATATCATCGGCTTCCTCTCGTCAACACGCTCGTTTTTCCGCGAAGCTCTAGCTCGATCAGGGGCGAAATGGCAAGGCCCCCCCCCCCCTTATACGTTAGCGGCTGGAAAAACACCAATACGGGCGAGGGTTAAAGTAGCACTCATTACATAATATTCTGTTCAATTGTGCATACAATAGCGCAATGCGACGTCAAGCCGAATTGTAGTTTCTTGCCGATGATAACATTTGTTGCACTTAATACCACATGAAAAAGTTTACAACGCATTACGCAGTTAGCAAAAGCTGGCGGCCCAAAATCAACTGCCAAACAAAATCACAGTAAATGCATTCTTTACTTCCAAGTACTACGCCCAATATCAGAGTTCTACTTCAACTACTGTCGGATATTTGATTGAACGGTCAGATATTTGATAAAGTAGCGAAATGAGACACTGAGGGAATTATGTAATATGATGTATAACAATAACCTCACTAAACACAAAGCAGTGGTATTCGCGGCCGGCAGTTTTCGGATATTCTTCTCGAAGCCTCAGAATATCGTTCCCTTCTTCATCTGTTCCGGTGAGGGATTATCAGTGAAGTAAGAAGCCAATCTGATGACTGATGTGCATTAACAAGAACTTCGTTCAGTGCTAAAAATATTGATTTCATTCGTTCGAGGTGGGCTTTGAAATGACAGAAGCAAAGTAGGCCTCCTGGAAGGCCGGCAGACGCCAGCGCGGCGCGGCTGGAACGGCTGCGACGCAGTAGTAGTCCCAATTGCGCCGGCGGCCTGTACCCAGTATTGGCTCCATTTGCTGATGGCTGCCACGGATACGGCCAGCCGGGAAAAACGCGCCGGCCGCTTCAACTTTAATGACATCTGCGAGAGGAGGCGTGCCGTCCGCGGCGGCGGCAGTGGTCAGGTCGGGGTGCGTCCGGACAGACGGCCAGCCGCCGCCGGCCGCCACGGCACAGGTCAGAACACACGCGCCCTCCTCATGAGGTCAGGGCATACACGGACTCAGATAAGTACCTAAATTACATTGAAATTATCCCGATACTTCAATTTTCATTGAAAGTTTACCAAAACTTATTGTGAGGAGGGACTTATTTTCATCCACAAATTAACGAAAAAGAATTTCTTTTCATTAATCTGATTTGCCGAATGCATAGGCGGCGGAACGGGGAGGGCACCGGGGCACCGTGCCCCCCTTTGATTTTGGCATTTTAACATTAGCCCTATGGGCGTTGCATGGAAAGAATGAGACCAAAGGTCGGCAGTGCCCCCCCCCCCTTAGTTGAAGGTGTTCCGCCGCTACTGGCAGAATGCAAAATTAACTGTTACCTCAGATTTGAAACAAAACATTTAACCGAGTAAAAATTAATGAAAAATATGTTTTAACAACAGTCATATGAAGAGCATTGGATGTAACTAGTAAATGCTAACATGAAACATGTTATATAGATATTTGCGAGAAACTGTCACTATATAGTAGCCGAACAAATGTAGTGCGTATATACAGCCAAAGACATCCTTTCATTTCAAATGAACTTATACGAGGGGCGTTCAAAAAGTTCTCGGCCCGACCATGAAGGAGCAGAGATACGACGTCAACTTATTAGACCAAAAATGTTCATTTAGTCAAATAACCAGCGTTAAGACAAAAATATTTCGCGCAGCGCTTCGCGAGAGGCCCCTGGGTCTCCGTAGCCAAGTGGGTTTTGGACGCATCTGGCACGTCCAAGACGGCTGCTTTTGTCTCCTTGCTGTCAGCGAAGCTGCCACTGCTAAGCAATTTCCTTATGTTGGGGAAGAGGTGGCAACCTGAGGTTGCAAGGTACGAAGAAAAAAGTGGCTGTGACAACAACTCAAAGCCACAGCTCACTGCTTCGCTGATCGTCACCCTGCTCATGTGTGCTGGTGCGTGGTCCTGGATCAGGCGCACACTTTTAGTCAGCTTCCCTAGTCTCTCCTTGATATCTGCTGCTCGCTACTGTTATCGAAGGGAGGTGTAGCATTCATCATTAATTGTGCGCCCCTGTTTTAGAAAGTTGACGTGCAGAGCCCCGCCATCATCCAAAAATGCAACCACTGTCACCTTGCCGTCTGACTTTAACACGTCGCACACATTTGGTGGCCTTTACTCAGTGTGCTTCCACTTGTGCAACTCGGTCACGCCCTGAGGGTCAATGTGTGACACCCACAATCCCTCCACGGTAACAAGTAGTTCAATGAACTCTTGGATCTTCGATATAGGGGCCAAAATTTTCGCGTTACGCCTCCTTTCGAGTTTGCCTTTCCTCTGGAGTCAGCAAACGGGGGATGCATCTTGCAGAGATCTTAAACATATGAATACGCTGTCGAAGAATGGCTTTGAGGAACCTGATAGACAACTCCGCTTCTGCTGCGTTGTTTCAGACCAGAATATTTGTCATTTTTTTACAAAGAAGTGCTTATTTTTCATATTTTCTTGAGTCAATGCTGTTGATGGCTGGTCACTGCGGGGGTGACCATTAATGATCTGTTGACCAAAATTGAACAGAGATGCCCACTTTTTGACGCTATTGTAAGAAAGACAAGCCTCAACATGTGTTGGCACTAGCTTTTCGTGAATAACGTTTGGTGCATTTTTCTGCAATACATGAACCAAACAACTGTTTTATTCTGGGCGTCACCCATTCTGACCGGGAATAGCAAACTATGTTACGATTAATTAGTAGCCTGAACCAATCACAGGGCAGATTGGTTAATGGCTATGTAACTGGACATCCCAATAACACATCATTGAACACACCGCGTTGCAGGCCGAAATTCCAACTCCTTCATGGTTGGGCCGAGAACTTTTTGAACGCCCCTCGTAAGGGTGACTACAGCTACAAGAGTGACTTTTGTCATCTGCTTTGGTTTTAAAGCTCACCTGTTTGAACACATTTTCGGGCTACATACGAGGACGTTAATGACAAACGTCACAATAAGCTTCACAACGAAACACCTGACCTTGACCTTGAACATTGCATGACATCTTATGTACAGAACCTTGTCTTGGGGGCCTACGAGCTCGTTCTGCGTGATCATCCTCGACCAAATCCGCCCTCCTCGTGAGCCCAATGACTAAAGGTAGGACCACTTAAAAAAAAAAATCAACCAAATCTTCGCTAACTGGGGTCCAAAGCCAACGATGTACCTAAACACTTGTAAAATTCGCCCTTGACATGACCTGTGATCAACTTAAGCAGCAAAGCTGTGCTCCAAAGTGTGACTTTTGATAAGGTAAAATACAGGTGTCACAGGTGCTATTCCCGACCATTGATCTTAATGCTCCGAAATTATTTTCAGTATAGGTACAGAATATGCGGAGTTGCACTTTCTCCCAAGTACTTCAATGGAATAGAGAGGTCGCAAAAATGACCTGACATGTTTTAACACAAGCTAAGACATGTGACAAAGTGCACCTTGTCATATGTATTCAATGGCGCATGTGCCAAGGCAGCGATGTTTAGGCGAAAATGCGGTAGCATAAAACTCGAGAAAATGTTTAGGCATGATTCTGAGATGGACCATTTGTACTCTTTGGGTACAATTGTTTGAAATTTAAACACCCTCATATGCACAAAATAACTTGCGAGGAGTTGAACCTTAAAAATTATACCTGCAACACTGAAATAGGCCAAAGTTGACATCCGTGTGCTTCGACTAGAATATCCATTAAAGGGACCCTCCCACCTTCAAAAAAGTTAATGAATTGGCACGAAATTGATGTCGCTCGGTTCAGAAAGAGCGAAAACGAATATCTACCAAATTTCATCGAAAAATATTCACCGGTTTTCAAGATATTAGACTTTTACTTTTGTTTACTTTTTGGGATCTCCGCTGTTCCTAGCGACTTCATTTGAAAGTGCGGCATTTGTTGCGCGCAAAGCAGCATATACCACAGCGTGCTACCAAACGTTTTAGTAAAAGATTTAAAAATCGTTAGATCTCCGCTGACGTCACAAATTCTAAGGGGGCATACCAATGCACTAGCCCCTTAGAATCCGAAAACTGCAAGTTTGAAATTCCATATCTCCGAATTAAAGCATTTGTCGATGTTGTGAGTGCCCAAACCGGTATTTGCAGGCCATGGCCACCAATTTGGCTATCTCAACTCAAAACTAATGTTAAGGTGGGAGTGTCCCTTTAAACAGACGGTTCTAAAATGAACCGTTTTCCATCCGTCATACGCATTGAGTTCATTCGAAGGGTATGCACATTGCACATCATGAGCGCACTGGATAGTGGATGTTGCCTGAGGCCCAGGCGATGCACTCTGCTCATAAAACAGTGCGGTGTGCACTGTGCGTACGCGCGAGGGTCCGCGAGCGGGCGCTGCTCGGGCGCGGCCAGCTGCGCGCTGTCAC
The DNA here is from genome assembly GCF_019059575.1 of Amphibalanus amphitrite. Classification (NCBI taxonomy): domain Eukaryota; kingdom Metazoa; phylum Arthropoda; class Thecostraca; order Balanomorpha; family Balanidae; genus Amphibalanus; species Amphibalanus amphitrite. The sequence goes on along the minus strand of NW_024882463.1, from coordinate 105,874 downwards.
CAGGAGCGCGGCGGCCCGGCGCTGTTTGTCGTGCCATCTGCGCCACCCTCGTCTCCGCGCCACTCTGTTTACCGGCGCCATTCAAGTCGTACATCCCTTAAAGCGGCGCTGCGGCCGCGGTGAGACAAACAGCGACCGTTTATATTTAACTGGCGCGCCGCGCGGGGAGCGGGTAGCCTCCCGCCGGCTCCACGGCAGAAACAGAGTGAATCCGGGTTGGAGGCGGTCCGGCGCCGTCTGCTGAGCGGCGGTCCGCGCACATCCCGTCAGCCTCTGCTGCAGGGTCAGAGATATCCACGTCACCGGAGATCATACGTAGTCAATACTCTGTCCTGAAGGTGATGATGTGACGACAAGGCGGTAAAGTCGTATCTAAAAACGATAGGTGCCCGTAAGTATGTGCCAATATAAAAATATTGACAGCGGGTCTCCTCGAGCCAGATTTTAGGTTATTGTTGCGAACTAATCATAATCTAAGAAATTTCAAAAATTCCGTTAACCCGCGCCCTGGTGGGGTCTGTTTATAACGCGACCTGGTGGGGGGGGGGGCTATTTTTTGCCCCCCCCCCCCCCTCGTATCTCCGCAACTACTGGACGGATCCACAAAATTCAAACGTCGTTCGATAGCCCTGTCAAATTTGTCGAATGAAACCAAATTTTATTAACCTCGGGGTCACTGATGACGTCACAGGTCAGGTCAAAGATAAAATGTTTCACCGTTCACGGGGCTTCTAGGGAAAGCGCTATAACACCGAGTAAAACGCATTTTGTCGAAAATCAGCGATAAGACGTCAGTTGTCTAGTACATATGATGCTATTAGAGGTCACTGGTCATACCAGGTCAGGTCACAGGTCAGGTCACCAAAGGTCACCAAGGGTCACCACATGAACCCAACTTTACTAAGGTTGTGCGATGCATGTTTTATGGCCAGTTTTTCATTTCCAACCCAATGGTGTTGGTTATAAGACCATCAGGTACGGTTTAGGTCACTTTCTGGTGGAGGTCAGGTCAAGGTCAGGTCAAAAAAGGTCAAATTTCAAAGTTGATATTTTTGCATAAAATGGGTATCGATTCGATGCAGCTCGTCAGGGGGAGTCTAATGGTGGTCTTTGTTTTGCACTACGAGGCCTAGAATTGCTAAAAATTGAGTTTGAAAATTTGACGTCATCAATTTTGAACAGTTTTTTCGCTATAACTTCGCCAAAAAAAGAGGTATCAATCTAAAATTTGGTATGTGGATGGAAGGCGGTAAGGACTATCACATATATTCCGGTTTTTGCGAAATTCAAAAAACTTTTTGGATTTTTTGACTATTATATCCCAAAAATCTATTTTTTTATTTTTGGGGGTCAAAATAAAAAAAATCAAAAATCCGAGACAGCAGTTTTGTAGCCCTGTCAATTCTACAGCTTTTATGTCCTAAACATTTTTCTGTATTTGCAAAGCTATAGGCCTGACAGCTCTTCCCCCGAAACCCTTTTTTGGGTCGAAAACGGCAGAACATGACGTCACTCTGACGTCATTTCCGGCCAACTTATCCTAGCTTTTGGAAAAAAATTTGGTCACAATGTGTAAAATTGATGTCCGGGAGGGTACTGAAAGTTTGGTGACGATCGGCGCAGCGGTTCTGGAGATATATCGAAAAGTCTGGAGGGGGGGGGGCAAAAAATAGCCCCCCCCCACCAGGTCGCGGGTTAAAGTTTTTTTAGATATTGAGATTTACGTGACCTCATAATTCCTCACTTTCGACCAAAGAAGTATATTTGAAAAATCATATCAAATCTCAGAAAACACGCCTACAAAAATATGCGGAACAATCCATTAAGCTATCAAACAGCTACCTTCGATTTCTTCTATTCCTTATTATCGCTCTATATTTCCCAAAATTTTAGCCAAATCTTGGCCATTTATTAGAATGCCTTCACCGCCTAAGGTACTAAAAAAGTTTAACCCGCGCCCCAGTGGCGGTCTCAGCCAGCTTCGCCCTAGTGGGGGAGGCATATGTTACCACCCACCTCTAACTAAAAAAACTAAGAGAGCTAGAAAGACGTGGTAAAAAGCAGTCGATAGCTCTCAATGCGTACGTTTAGAATTATTCCAGTCATTTTTCATCTTAGAGCAATATTGGGGTCATCAGAGGTCACCAAAGGTCTAAATTTGCCAATTGTCATTATATTTTTCAGAAAAACATGCCGTTATCTCAGGAACTATGTAAGCTAGAAAAAACGCATGGAAAAGCAATCGATAGCTTTTGAACTCTTCTTTTGATAAGGTCATCAAAATTGACCTCAGGTCAATGGTTTAGCCTCCAGAGGGCAAAAACTCCAAAAATAGCTTTTTTCGGAAAGCGTTTTTCGACAGTAACTTTCGACTAAAAAAAGCCACGACATTTCTATTGCCAGAATCGTGTTCCTCTCGCCGAGACACGTCGAATGAACTATAATTTGACCTTGAAAGGTCAACTTGAAAATTTGACCTCAGGTCAAGGTCATGACCTGACCGGAAAAGGTCATGTTGTATACCTAATGCATATCAGTCGATGCGTCTCAACAAGACAAACACAATGAGGCCATCCTCAGCGTTCTATCTTTTCCAATCGAGAGTTATTGGCAAAAATCTGTTTGTAGCCTCAAATGACCTCGGATGACCTTTCTAGAGGCTATCAGCAAAAACGACACCTTGGTCGTCACGGGTGGTCCAAATAATTGTGATTCAGAATTATTTGGACTGTTCTTATGCGTACAAACGGATCTAGAGGCGTTTTCATTTTCTCCATTGACTTATTATGGAAAGGTCACGCCACTGGCCTGACCTTAGGTCACGAATATAAAAATCCGAGATATACAAATTATAGGCGCCCATAGCATCATGCAATCCACCAAGTTTACAACCTCTCTGACAAACACTGCAGGCTGGACTCACACGCAAAAAAAAACGCGACAGGGTGGTAACATATGCCCCCCCCCCCCACTGGGACGAAGGTTAACATCTTTGCACCTGCTTGGATCGTTAAAAAGATGTAACCATCAGATCTAAAAACCCATTCCGGTGGTCTGACTTAACCTTATAGCCCGGCCCGTGAACTCACACAGCTTTTAACCTGAGCTTTTAGATACTCATCAGGAGCGTGAGGAGCTTTCGTTTGCAGCCTCGCCAATCTACCTTCTGCTATTGGTTCTGAGGTTATCGACTGGGGCGTTTGACACCTTTTAATCCGGCCGGGCCGGGGGGGGGGGATCCCGGCCACCGCAGCCCGGCGGCGTTTTTGCCCCTCCTATATCCTATATCCTATCTCCTACCTAACTCCGTAAATAGGGAGGTACGGGAGCAAAAACGGTAGCAAACGAAAGGTCTTTACGAGTAGATTCTTAAGTACGACATCAGGTTGATTTTCAAGGTGAGAGGTCAAGGTCAAAGGTAAAAACCGGCGCATGTGTAGTGATCTCAAAGTAAACCTTTTAGAGGACGGCAGGATGCATTAACCCTCGCCGGACCTATTGGTTTTCTACATATGCGCCGGCCGAGGGGGGGGGCGGGTGGGTACGACCCCCCTCGCCGTTTCGCCCCTGGTGGAGCTAGCGCGTCGCGGAAAAAACGAGCGTGTGCGCCGTTACGAGACGCAGAGATTGGTACCTGATTTTAAGGTCCTAGGTCAACCGGTGACCTCTGAGGTCAGGTCAAGTGCCCAAAGGTACGGTTCAGTTTTTGGTAAATAACTTCGCAAAAAACGGCCGCAGAGCCGCGATTTTGGCAGCATCGTGTTCGTCTCGCTCAGGCGCGTCGAATGATAAACTTTTTTTTGGGTCAGGTCAACTTAGGGTGTTGACCTCCGGTCACGGTCAAGTCAACGTCCCCAGGCCACTAAGTTGGTCAAAAGAGGTCATGTCGCATATCATTCGATTCGGCAGGTCTTCCTGAGTCCATTGGTGGATTTCCCGACTCGCTAGCTCAATTTGATCGGGAGTTATTGACGAAAAACTAATATGACCTTGATGACGTAATAAATGACGTCACGCAAGGTCAACATGACAAAAGTGACGCATCTAACCTTGCAAGGAGTGCATCAAATCACGATTCTGTGTGCTTGAAATAGTTGGAGATCGTTCCCGGCGCCAGAATAGCAGTTTTTATTTTTCCCCATTGACTTACTAATGGTGCGGTCACGAGAATGACCTGACCTCATAGGGAAAATCCGAGATATACAAGTTGTGAGAATCGTAATGGATACTAGATCCTGCAAGTTTCAATTTCCTGTGAAAGCTCCTCTGGCAGTGAGGGCGTTGCGAAGTTGCGACATCTGAAGACCGTGCAGAGGCTCACTTATGACGTCATAGGTCAGCGGCCTGACTTGACCCGAAAATGCGGTTGGTGTCAAAAGATCTGGCTTGGATCAAAGGTCAGGTATGCAAAGTTTCAGCTCTCTATCGCCAGCGTGTTCGGAGCTATCGCGAAAAAAACTATGGGGGGCGGCACCCGCCCCCCCCCCTCGGCCGGCGAGGGTTAAACCGGCAAAAATGGGTATGGAGCGAAAGAAGAGAACCTGGGGATTCCGATGAAGTGCTCAAAATTCAAGGTCAATATCAAGGTCATGCTCAAAATTGACCTCAAACTTTGCATGTTTTCGTATATCTTGTAGGTATACTAAATTCCAAGATATTTTGTTTTTTTTTTCTTCATTTTTTAAAAACGTTGAGGCTTATCGGGCCCCTATTTGTGGTTAATCTTGCGATACAAGACCGCTCCAATATCAAGGTCACGGAAAAGTATCCTCGCTAGGGGCTATTTCACCGATTCAAGTCAATCATAATAATTAAGACAATTTTGCCATCCTGGGGCTCTAAGTGAATACTTTGAGCAAAATGGAGGTCAGATTCGTGATCAGCGGATACGACTCCATCATATACGACCTTTCATGTGTCAAGGTCAACCAAAGGTCATTCGAAGTCACATAAGGTCAACATAAAACTTGAAGAAAATATGTGTCATTCTACACCGGTCCCGTAGCTCAGTCGGCAGAGCGTTGGACTCCGCGTGGTGAGAGCACGCGTTCCCGGTTTAACAGTCCGGGTTCGAAGCGCGACCGGCGCTTGACGTTTATGGGCCTCCTGACAGGTATGGTTGCGGTAGGTAGCAGGCCGTAGACAGGCGAAGTCAGTGAGGGGACGCTGAGCCGCGCACGGCAGATGGCCGTGCGCGGCTAAGTGCGCACGTTAAACTTCGGACTCCAAATTCTGTAACAGTCCATAGAACCGGAATCGCGCGAACGGAGAGTAGAGGGCAGGGTCAATGCAACAAGCTCCGCTTAGCGGGACTCTGTCCTTGTGAATCCTTCCATTCAAAAGGTTCGGACTAAATTCATTAAAAATTCGACGCGGATTGACAAGACGAATGCGTTGGTACCACTTCCGTAGCTCTAGAACCATTTTTGTTGTAGTTATTTACGAAAACTGAAGCCCCAGCTGAGGGTCGTTGACCTGACCTTTGACCTCAGGTCACCCAAACTGAAGTTGTATTTTTGCTAGATCGAACGCTACACAACCGTGCTCGTAATTTGTCTTTATCTCTAAAACTATTGTTGGCAGCTATTTGGAGTTCACGTTTATTGACGCCGATGTTTGCCGTGCATGGGTCTAGAAAAAAATCGACCCTGTGACGTCAACAAGGGGGCTAGGTCCAATTTTTTTGCAGAAGATGTCAAATTGATGGGGGAACAGGTACTGAAAGTTTCGCTTTCTTATCCCTAAGCGTTCGGGAGCTATCGCCAATATTCGCGAGAGGGGAAGCGCCCCCCCCCCCCCGGGCCCGCGAGGGTTAATTGAGCCCTCCCCCGCAAGTGATGCGTAGCGAAATACCTCAGCAACAGCCGGGTTAGGGTATGGCAGAAGACCAGAAGTAGTACGTGTTTAAAACTATTCAGCTTCCTCCCCCCCCCAAAAAAAGACATATAGTTATTTCAATGTTATACAGTACGGTGGTTGGAATAGCAAAAAGCAGCATTACCCCTCCCTAGGCACCACAAAAACACGGCATGCTCCTGCTGTGTAGAGACGCTGGCGACAAGCGCTCCAGCTGTCAGCTCTGCGGCGTCTGCAGTCGACGCGATAAAATCGGCAGACAACAGCCCCGGTTTGACATGTCTCCCCTTCTAGCACACTTGTTGCGGGGTTGAAAGTCATTCAAGTTTGATGAGCGCCCCATGCACACGTGTTTGAGTTGAAGAAATTCCTTTCACGAGTTATCCACAAGTGTTGAATGGAGCGAGGTTGACGCGAGCCAGCTCCTCACCACAGTTGGCCCGCCTGAAAATCACTTTCCACTTTATTTGAAGTTCTGGTGGCGTCTGAGCCGGTTCTAACTCAAGCTGCAGTTGCTGAAATCTCCCCTCTATGGCTGCAGCTTTCTGAGACGTAAGTAGCTGAAAAGCCGGAGCTGGACTTTATGCCAGGTGAAGCTGAGATGGGACGCTGCCTGACGCTCTTTAGTTTCATACATTTTCACTGAATGTCTTACTTAAACCTTCTCTCGAATATTACCCACAAGTCGTCCAGAGTATCTACACATATCTATCATCTGAGCTTGGTGACACTTATATCAATCTCGATTATTTTGCGCTGTAACCACAGAACATAAGATTCGCGTTCATAGAGTGATAACTGCCAAGTTTATTCGCAACAACGCAGAACGACTAAAATGTAAACTAGCATAATAGCTCGCATATCTAGCCGGCATTTTAGCCAAAAATTCACAAATAAATCGTTTGTATGATTACTGATCTTAAGCATCCAATAACTTAGACATTTACAATGCCTTATCAATTGATCAATATGCCATGAATGACAAGGCTGTGACTGACAGCTGTTCTTATAAGAACAGCGTACTTTGGATCAGCCTTCCAAAAGTGCTGGAATAGAGAAGTGGTAATGCCATTGGTGAAAGGATATCTATCGATTCTGCAAACGTTTCGTTTATAGATGTACTGCCATTTGTAGGCTTTCAAAACGTAAGAGCAGCTGAACGAGGCTGTCATCTTTGATGATTTCCTTAAGACAAGGACTAAACGAGATGATGAACTACAAGTTTTTCCCTCGGTTTGAAAAAGTTGGAGTTCAATTTGGAAAAAAATGCACTTCAATCTGAAAAAGACAAAATTCAATTTGACATTAGTGAATTTCAATATAAAAATTGGAATTCAATTTGAAAGAAATGAAATTCAAACTAAAATGCTTGACGTCGTTTTGAAACTTGTCAGGGAAGGATAATAGTAGATACGATTGCAATTTATTTGTGCCCATAAGCACTGTTGCATCCATGCTCATACTTATTGCTCACTGTTGCTCATTGCTCGTATTCATGAGACATTAGAGGAAAATTAAGACGCATAGAGCAGAAGGAACCGATGACTTTAACCTCGCCGGTCGCATCATCGTTATTTGACATGTAAGTGCATGAGCTTAATGGAAATATGAGATCACCTAACAACAATTTGCTTCAAATTTCAATCAATTTAAAGCATCTTGAAAAAATGAGCGTATTCGCTGAAACGAGACGTCTTACGTGTGGCGTCATAGGCCATTCACCTTACCTGACCTAAAAAAAACGGGCAGTGCAAAAGATCCCACTTTGAATCAAAGGACATATGTTATATGTGGCCAATCTCTATCCAGGGTTATATGGATCTATGTTCTATGCAGGGGCCCGGGAACGATTTTCAAGTTGGGGGGGCGAGCCTAAAATACCTGATATGATGCATATGAAACAGTGGCGTAGCTAGGGGTCTAAGGGGACACGTCCCCCCTCCCCCATCGGGTTCAAAGGGACCTTCGGGTCCGAGGGGCCGTGCGGCGCCATTTGACCGCTGAAGGTCAAACCGCTGACCGCCCCATGGGGCTCGTTAGAGCACCTCATGGGCCCTAAATAGCCACACTAAGATCTCCATAAGGGCCCCACGCCGGCTTCTGAGCGCCTCTTGCGCCTTTTTAGGGCACCTCGGTGGTCTCCAAAGGCCCGTTACTGGCCTCTGAGAGTCCTTACCGGCCTATGAGGGGCCAGTTCTAGGGGCATTTGCCGCCTGTGATGGTCCCACACTTATTTTTCTGAGGGCCCCATAACGGCAACTTTGGGGCCCTCATCGGCGCCTATGAGGGCCCACACCGGTGTCTCTGAGGGTTTCACACCCCGAACTCTGAGTGCCTACACCAGTGCCTATTAAAATTAAGCCCTGTATCGGCGGCTCTGAGGACCCAACCAACACCTGTGCATCTGAAGGCCACACACTGGTGACTTTTGAGGGTCCCACACCGGTGAGTCTGAGGGCCCCACCGGCGTCTGACAGTACCATGCCGATCTCTAAGGACCCCACAGGACTTCTTCTGCCGGCCTAAGGACCCCTTGCCGGTCACTGAGACCCCCTGCCGGCTTGTAGAGAGTTCGCGTCAGCAGATCTAAAACCCCCACACCCGTCTGTAACGGCTCCACACCATGGCGTCTATGAGGGCCCACAGCAACGCCTGTAAGGACCCTCATCGGCACCTCTGAGAGAATCACACTAGCACCTCTGAGCGCCCACACCGGCACCTGCATGACGGCCCCACACCGGTGCCTCTAAAGGCCCCTTACCGGCGGCTCTGAGCGCCCTACGCCGGTGATTCTGAGGGTGCTGCCGATAACCGAAGGCACCACATAAGCCCTTAGTGTCGCTGAGCTTTAATCCCATACCGGCCCTCTAATGTATCCCATGCATCCCATCCCATACCGAGGGCGCCACGTCAGTGCACTCATTGCCCCACACCCCTCCCTCACACCCGGAGCGGGTAAACTGTGTTATTCCTATAGCAACGATTTTACCACCGTTGTACGTTATGCATTTCTCAAAGTTGACTCAAAATTGTCCAGTATAAAACTGGCCTGCCAAGCTTATGGCCAAGGTCAGGCCCAAATCAAAGCGGGATGACAATAGCAGATGTTGTCAAATCGATGCTGTATCAGCAGAAACCATTCAGATGGCAACGAAAATGCCGTGTGTCGTTGTTTAGATGTATAAAGGAAACAAGAAAGAAAGAAGTCCGGAAAAGGGAGGAAAGATCTTTTTCTCGCTGCCTCAATGTTGAGGGGGCGCCGCCCCCTCGGCTCCCAAGTTGGGGGGGCAAGCGCCCCCGCTGCCCCCCCTGTTCCCGGGTCTATGGTTCTATGTATAATTGCGTAAGTTCGAAATTTCAGCTAGGTATCTCTAACAAATTCTGCGCGATCCAAAACAATAAAGGATGGGCGATGGCACCAATATGATTCATTAAGGCCGTGAACATAATGAGACGGTGAAAATATCTAAAGTGCTTTATTTTTCAAATTGAGTTTTATCTTCCTCAAATCGAATCTCTTCTTTTTCAAATTAAAATTCACTTATTTCAAATATAACTATCTTTTTCAAATTGAAGTGAATCTTTTGCATCTTTTTCAAACTGAACTCCAACTTTTTCCAAATTGAAGGAAAAAGGTGTAGTTCATGGTCATTCGACAGCTGATAGCTGGCTCCCGGAAGATGATGAAACGGTCTTCCCTCGACAATGCTATGTACCCTGGCACTCGCTGGTCAGTTGTAAAAACAATGGAGTATCCTCACGGGCCGATGAAGCGATGTTTTCTATTCACCGTCACCTGTCACCGAGGCCCGGGCCGGCGCGGATAACATATGTACAGATATGTTTTGTAGTCCCTGCCGTTCGATCTCGCCGCCTTACCAGCCCGTCCCGGACGGCGGTGTGTTTCAGACCGCAGCTGCGATGGCCTCGCTGGCGCTGCTGGGCGGCCTGGGCTCGGGACGCGCCGAGCTGACGCCGCCGCCGGCCGACGACGAGGAGCGGCTCGGCGAGCGCGAGCCGGCCAGCCCCGGCTACCCGGACAGCTCGGCCAGCCGCTCCGAGGACGGCAGCGGCTCCGAACGGCGACACACCGGCGAGTCCGGCTACGGATCCGCCAAAAAGCGCCGCAAACAGTCGTGTCCCGTGAAGCTGGGCTCAGGTGAGAGCGAGGACGGCGGCGGCGACGAGCCGGCCGCCGGCGGTCCGCTGCCGCTGCGCTGCCCCTACTGCCCGCTCGCCTTCCCCGGCGAGGCGCAGTTCAAATACCACATCGAGGTGGAGCATGTCAGAAGGATGGGGGTCGCCGACGCGGGCGCCGGGGAGAGCGCGATCTTCGGTCGCGAGCTGCCTCTGAACCTCTCCTCGGGTCAGAGACCGGACGGCAGTGCCGAGCAGGAGGGGCGGTATCCGGAGGTGGGCACCCCGAAATCAGAGGCCGGCATGCCGACGGCCATGCCGCTGCCGCCGTCCTTCCAAGACAAGTTCCCCGTGCCCAATTTTCTGCAGTTCGGACCTCCGCCGTTCCTGCTGTCGTTCCTCCAGCAGCAGACGGGCGTCGCGCCGGCCGCGCAGCCGCCGCCCGGCGGGGACGCGCCGCTGAAGATCTTCAACCCGGAGGCCTACTGCGAGCTGTGCAACAAGGAGTTCTGCAACAAGTACTTCCTGAAGACACACAAGGCCAATAAGCATGGCGTTTACAGCGACGCTCCGCCCAGCGCTGGCGGCGTGGGCAATGGAGTCGGTCACGTCGGCGGCGCCGGCGGAGGTCCGCGTCTGTCGCCCAGCGGCGACTCCCGCGACTCCGGCCGGCCCTCCAGTGAGGCGGACGCGCTGCGTCCTCCGGGCAGCGCTCACCCGGACACGTTCTGCGAGCCGTGTCAGAAGGAGTTCAGCGAGCCCTGCTACCTGCAGCGCCACCGGCAGCTGGTGCACGGCGCCGAGGCGGCGGCGCCCGGCGGCTCGCCGGCGCGGCCACCGGCCGACCCGTACGACAGCCGCCAGCTGCTGGAGGCGGCCCCGTCACCGTCCCTGCTGCAGCAGCTGGACGCCGCCCAGGTCGCCGACCACCAGACCGCCGTGCACCTCTTCATGGACAAGCTGGCGATGAACGGAGAAGCACCGCCGAAGAACTTATCCAAAGAGCAGCTACAGCAAATCGGGGTGAGAAACGTCGACGCGTTCTGCAACATCTGCTGGAAGGAGTTCTGCAACAAACATTTCCTGAAAATGCACAGGTACAAGATGCACGCCATGAGCTCACCGCCATCTCTTCCTCCACCCGTCGAGCGGGATCCGCAACCCGAGGGGGAACCAGATCAGGAGAGGGTCAACGGCACCGACCCGCAGCCCTGTCCTCCGCTGGAGCCACCAACGGAGTCCCAGCTCAACAACACAGACGGCATTGAATGTGAGCTCTGCACCAAGACGTTCCAAAGCGCCTATCTGCTGCAGATGCACCGGTATTACTTCCACGGCTCAGGTCAGCAGAACAGCCACACCACTTCGCCGCCGCAGCCGCTAGCGCCAGCGAACAGAGAGAAGCCGCGGTCCCCCGCAACGCCGAACAAGAAAGAACACTTCAGCGAAGATCTGAAGAAGCTTCAGGGTATGATCAAGGGTCTAAATGAAAAGAAGGGCAGTTCTGGTGTGACGTGCCACATATGTGCGAAAAGGATGGACAGCAAAAACGCGTTACATGCACATCTTATCCAGGAGCACGGTATGTTCAATAAAAAGGAAGAGCTGATCATTCCAAAACCACCTACTGCCCTCAATTCATCTAAACATCCGCTGATGAAAGACAACGATCAAGCCCCGGAATCACCGGGTCATAAAGGAGAGACGATTTGCAGTGTTTGCAATAAGGACTTCTATGCGAAGTTTTTCTTGCAACAGCATATGCAAACTGCCCATGGCATTCAAGCCCAAGCGCAGCCGATGAATGAAACCGCGTTCCTAGCAAGAATTCGCCTTGAAGTCGAGGGTCAAAAGAAGCTGGAAAGGCCCAAACCAGCGAGCACCAGCCGAAGCTACTGCGAAATTTGCAACAAAGAGCTCTGCAACAAGTACTTCATGAAAACTCACATGATCAAGATGCACGGCATAAACATGGACAACCATCAGAATCAGGCCGGCGTGAAGTGCGATGTTTGCGAAAAGGAGCTCTGCAGCAAATACTTCCTGAAGGTCCACAAGCAGAACACGCACGGCATCTACGTTCCCGACGACGACAAGTCGTCTCCGGACAACGACCCCGTTATCAAAGAGGAGGAGGGACTCGAGGTGTGCACGGTCTGCAGCGGGAAGTTCAAGACGGCCAAGCTGTTGGAGACACATATGGCCAGTGAGCATGGCGCGCCGAAAGAGAAGAAGAGCAAGAGCAGCTCGTCGCACAAGTCGGCTGCCCCACCCAGTATGGGCGCTCCGTGCAGCCTGTGCGGCCACTGTCTGCCGGACCTGCTCTCGCTGCGGCTGCACGTCATGCAGGTTCACCCGTTCCACGACCAGAAGCGCAGCGACAAGCCGGCGCTGAGCGGCGACGCCGCCGCCCTGGAGCAGTCCCAGCTCGGCGACAAGCTGCTGCGCCACCCGTTCGGCCCGCTGGCCGGCGCCTTCCCCCCGTTCCTGCCAGCCGAGCGGCTGATGGGCCTGCTGCCTCCCCTCGGCGCGCCGGCCGCGGCCCTCCTCGACTCTGCCGCAGACCCTCCGAGCGGGCAGCAGCCGCTGCTGCAGCTGCAGCCACAGCGACCGGCGCCGGGGCCCGCGCGCCGGCCGCCGGCCCACCGGCCGTACCGCTGCAAGCCGTGCGGCCTGCGGTTTCCGCAGCGGCACCACTACCTCAGCCACTGGCACCAGAAGCACGGCCACACGCGGCTGCCGTACGCCGCCAGCCTGCTGCGGGGCTACCTCAACCGAAACTACCGCTGCACGCGCTGCGGATTCAGCTCGCGACTGCGCGCGCTGGTGCGGCGTCACGTCCGGCGCCACCACCGGCGCGGCACCGACGGCCAGGCGGTGCCGCACCTGTACGCGCTGCCGCTGCCGCCGCCGGCCGGCGCCGCCGACGACTACACCATGCAGGCGTTCCTGGTGCAGCAGCCGGCCGCCGAGGCGCAGCAGTCACCGCTGCTGGCGCCCGCCTACGCCGTGCTGCCCGTCTTCAGGCGGCTGTGTGAGAAGACGGAGCTGAGGCTGACGCTGCTGCCCGCCTGAGCCGGCGGCCTCCGCTGGTAGGACAGCCACAGGCCAGAGGCGGCCTCCGCTGGTAGGACAGCCGCCGCCGCACAGGCCAGAGGCGGCCTCCGCTGGTAGGACAGCCGCCGCCGCGCAGGCCAGAGGCGGCCGACAGCCGCAAGTAAGGTGCGAGAGTTGGTGATTTGGCGGGTTTAAAGTCTGTTCAACGATCTCAGGGTGACTTCAGCTATTCCAGTATGCGTGTATTTGCAATGTGCCGGTGTGTTAGGTAGCTTGGGTGCTGTTACGCGGGTACTCGTGTAGTGTAGCTCCAGAGACGCATCCTGCGTCCCTGACACGTACAACCATCTACCTCCAATCTATCAGATACGATATTGAATACTGACCAATCGATATACGTACAGAACTAAGCCTAGACGCGATAGTCAATCAAACACCTACCCTACGTACATATAGTCGACCGTTTTTATAGTGAAGCTTGTTTTATATCTAGGTGCAACTGAAGTCGAAGACGAAATGCCTAAGTTTTGTCTGGAAGAACTCACATACATGAGTTTATAGGAAGTATTCGTAGATCAAGCTAGTTATCACTTGTTCAAATTTAACCATTTGCAGGGACAACCTGTGATGCTTCAAATTGTACCATACTTTACTTCTTACAGTGGCATATTTAGCAATAGCGAAAAAGACATTTATTCTTACACCTGACACCTCATCGGTTCACACTGCAAGTGAATGGACACGAAAGGAAAAGAAGTCCGGGTCGCCGTCTTACACAAACAAAATTGGAACATATCAAACAGCTATAACATGGTTATAACATGGTAGATAAACTTCCTAAAACAATTCACAGCTTTATGAAAGAGGAGGAATCGAAGAAATTCAACTTCGAACCACACAAGTTTAACTTAACAAAACTGTGCTACTGGCATCATCTGTATATTTGGATAGTCAGTTAGGCACCTGCACCATCCCGCTATAGCCGGCGGCCGCGCATCTACTGGAGGTGCGAGTTGAGTCAGCGTGTGTCCCGCGTCATGGACTGATCGATGAGCGGGAGCGGGGGCGGGGGCGGGGGCGGCCGATCCACTCGGTCCGGGCGGCACCAGGCGCCGAGCCGCCCGCTGCCGCTCGCGCCTTTTCAGGCCTCTTGAAGCCAATAACCAAAGCCGGTCGGATCGATGGCCAAAACATGTTGTGCGAACACGGGGCGGTGCGGCGGCCGGTGCGCCGGCGCAGCGCGCGTCCGGCCGCGCCGCCGCCACCCCGCCCGCCGCCCGCCGCCACGATTGCGCTGTGAACTGCCGCCAGCGAGGAAGATGGCGAATTTGAGCGCGTATTGATCGGGTCGAGCGAGCTGCGGCGGCGCCGGCGCGGCGGCCTCGGGGCGGCGGCGCCAGCGGCCGGGCCGCCCGAATTCGGAGCAGCCGTCCAGGCGGCCGGCGGCGCGCCTATTGATCGCCGGCCGGCCCGTCGGGTGGGGTGAGAAGTGGCCGTCGGTTTAACTGGCCGCCCGCCGGGTGGGGCCGGCCGGCCCGACCGCAGCGGCCCACGGGTCACCCGGCAATGCGCAGTGAGCTGGCTCACGGACCGACTGCGGGTTTGGAAACCATGGATTTCGAGCGTCAAGGAAGAGTGATATAAATGGAATGTAGCATAATAATAATTATAAGCAGCATAATGAAAGTATAATTGAAGCGTTTAAGCGCAATAATTTTCAATAGAGATCTTAAAGAAATTGCGGCACAAACATTGCAATGGGCGCATTTTGCCCCAAACCTCTATTTCTATTTTTAAAAAAAAGGACTCAATTGCCGGAGCCGAACAGTACTGTCCATAATCGGAGGAGCAAACACTGCGCAAAAAAGCTGAGCAGCGGACGGTGGACGTATCGGTCAAAAAAGACATCATTATTTTTAGCGCCATGTTACTAAGCGGCGCAAAGCCCGTGTAATGACGTGACGGGCAGGTGGGGTGCCGTCCTCCACAGCGGGCCAGTTCAATCGGCCACGGTCGGCTGCCGTGGGGCGGCGGGGCACCGGGCCGGGCCGGGGGCGGACACGGCAGGCGTCGCACACGGTCGGCTGTGTGAATAATGAGCCTCCGCGCGGCGGCCGTCAGCGCTCGTCCCCAGCGGACGCCGCCAGGTGTTCCAACTCGGCACGTGGCCCCGCCGCCGCCGCCGGGGCGGCACTTTAACCGACCGACCCGCACCCGTCACAGATTCATACTGACTGCCAAAAGTCAGACCACATAGCCAGCATCATATTTTACTAGTGTGATGTTTAATTTTTGTTTATATATACTTATTTATATTTAGGATACTTCGGCATGTTTTTACCCTAAAAAACCTACACGCTGCATAAATATAAAAATCAATAGGTACACCTTTGGCAAATTAGAACGGACACCAAAGACGGCACTTATCCTGTCAATAATGAAGACTGAGACGTTATTCGCCAACCAGCTCATGGCGAAATAGTCCGTAGGAGCTCACACAGCTGACAGTGTGGAAGCAGTACCGCCATCGCTCCTGGCCACATCAGTCGTGCCATTTCTCCCGTCCTCACGCTCGCCGGTATCCCGCACGGTTCGTCGGAAGGTCATCTCAGGCTCAAAAGAAACGATATGTACCATTCGAAAGCTGACGGTGAGCTGAATCCAAAAATGTAACTTTTATCAAAATCGATCGATGGCCTTTTTTGAAAATTGCGTTTTTGTAAAAACTTAATAATTTTTTATTCAACGGGCTGTCCTGGACATTCTTGAAAACATAAACATGTATTTTTGAGTTCCAGTGAAAGCTGAATGCCAAAAGAACAATATTTAGCGAAGCAACATTTCCAAATATTAATATGCGTCTCCCACAGCCAAAAATAAGGCGCAATCACACAGCTCAGTGTCACGATGGACCAAAGTCAGCCACACAGAAGCGTGAAATGACCCTTATCGACTCGCAGACCCGGCGCTCTAGGCCCGCCTGACCGGCCACGGAAAGAACGTTCGGCTCTCGTTCTACTAAACAAATGTCATATTTGTCAGTTTAACTGTCCACATCGCTATTAAAGTTATTCAGGATACCTGTGAAGAAAATTCATTGTTCTGTCATCTTCACATCATGCATTAATTTGCATTTGTTCATGTCTACTTTGATCAATTGAGCTTGGTATCATGCCCATATAAGGAAAATTGGCCGCGCTGAAATGTCAGAGGCTGCACCGGCCTCAGCTCGGGTGGAGTGGGGGTAGCGCCCGGCGGGGCAGGGTAACCTTTGACCGGTCGCACGGCCGAGCAGCTGTCACCAGTACAGCCTCTGACAGTGAAACCCCGCTCACTTCCCCTGCGCGGGCACTGATCGCAGCTGGATGGAACAAAACATGTATAAGAAAAATGTAAATTAAAGCATGTTGTAAATCGAGCAGAACAATGAATTTTCTTCACAGGTATCCTGAATAACTTTAATAGCGATGTGGACAGTTAAAGTGACAAATATGACATTTGTTTAGTAGAACGAGAGCCGAACGTTCTTTCCGTGACCGGTCAGGCGGGCCGAGAGCGCCGGGTCTGCGAGTCGATAAGGGTCATTTCAAGCTTCTGTTTGGTTGACTTTGGTCCATCGTGACACTGAGCTGTGTGATTGTGCCTTATTTTCGGCTGTGGGAGACGCATATTAATGTTTGGAAATATTGCTTCGCTAAATATTGTTCTTTTGGGGTTCAGCTTTCACTGGAACTCAAAAATACATGTTTATGTTTTCAAGAATGTCCGGGACAGCCCGTTGAATAAAAGATTATTAAGTTTTTACAAAAACGCAATTTTCAAAAAAGGCCATCGATCGATTTTGATAAAAAATACATTTTTGGATTCAGCTCACCGTCAGCTTTCGAATGGTATATAGGGGCATTCCACGTCAAATCGAACAAAAATCGGCTGTTTTGCACCTTACCATCAGCGATTTCATTATAAATTTGTGAGCGAGTTCCTGTGTCGCCCCAAACATTACATTGATGTTTTTTGCACATTTTGACCACAGGTCTTCTAAATATAGGGCATCGAATTTTTACAAAATGTTGCATCTTTATATTTTTGAACGACCATAACTTTGGTTGTACTTGGTTGATTTGAATGAAATAAACCTTACTGTTTAGGTAATTTCTTAAGCATTTGTTTAGAATTGTATCTACTTAAATATATGACCTTGAAGTTTGCTTAACTCTGTTCTTAAGCACAAAAATTGAAATAGCAAAAAACACGTCACCTTCGATCTGGCTAATTTTCATATATTTTATTGCCTACCATATTCTTAACAACCTGTGAAAAAATTAGAGTGGGCCATTCATAAGTTTTGAAGAAAATGGCACATATGCAAACGTATGTTAGCACGCGCAGTGGAGGGGGAAGAGTGAATTTCGCCCCACCCCTCCTGTTTTTCGCCAATATCTCATAGTATTAATGCGAAATTAATTATAGCTACCTGTCCAAAATTGAAGTGCACATCTCATCGTGCAAGCAAGAAGAAAATCGGTTCACAACTGTTCTAGTAATAGCGGTGTAAAGTGAAACATCCTGTCGCCGCGGCGACGCGGCGACTCGGCAGCCGGCGCCGACCGCTAGCCGCCGCCTGAATTGTAGACTGTGCCGGGACGGAACGGAACGGTTCCGTCTTTACATCGCGCTCCTTACCGCTGATTACGTTCAATTCGCGTCAAATTTTGTGAGAAGACTAAGAAATGTACAGGCAATCTTATGGTGTAAGAATTTTGAAAATCGGTTGGTAAACAATTGAAATATGAACGTGTAAACACAAAATTGTGATTGCTGCGTTTCCCGCGTCGGCCGATCCCGCCTCAGCCGGCGACATGTTACTCTTAGCAGGTCTCTAACTGGCATATTTATTATTGGATTAACTAGAAATTCCCCATACATACTCAAAAATGTATATTCTTTCGTATAGTGAAGATAAAAAGACGTGAAGATATCGTTGCGTGATAATGTTTTCGTTGAATTTTTGGCTTCATGTTGCAATTCCACACGGCTCAAAATTCACCGCAAAATACCGTTTGCCTAAGACACTTTTACTATGGAACTTGAATGCTTGACTACGATGACTATGTGTTTCCATTCTCGAAGAGTTTGGGATATCACTAATCAGCAATCATTCATTTCAGAAAGTGTACACAAGCAAGCATGTCTTGACTCTGTCTTTCAAGGTCACGCGCGGTTGCGTGATGTTGATGCATGAAAACGGCGTTTGCCGCGAGAGTTATGAATGGCCCACTCCAATTTTTGTCACAGATGGTTAGGAACATTGTGACGGACATAATATGTAAAAATTACCCGAATCGAAGTTGACGTGTTTTTTGCTGTTTAAATTTTTCTGTTTTAATTCAAGGTCAAATGCATTTCAAGGTCACTTCAATTTAATTTTATAATTAAGAATCAAAGCCTTATCAATTGCCTACAAGACCCTGTTAATATCATTTTGATACCAGAAAAGGATCCAGAGTTATAGACATTTAAAAAATTGATGTGTGGCATTTTTGGCTATATTCGATGACCTATATCTCAGCGATACTTTATCAAATTTCGAAAATATTATACGTAACTCAGTTTTGAACCATGCCCAGTCTGCCTACAAATTTTCAGAAAAATCGAAGGGGATGACGGATTTCGGTGTTTGATTTGACGTGGAATGCCCCTATACCGTTTCTTTTGAGCCTGAGATGACCTTCCGACGAACCGTGCCCGCACTCATAAGGCATCACTACTGCGCAGCTGACACCGAATTCAGAGACACAGGTGTTCAACGTTGCGTTAACGGAGTGCTTGGAACTAAATCGACACAAGACATCCCAGCTGAAAGGTACAACCATCTGCCTCCAAATCTATCGGATACCATACTGAAGATTGACCAATTGAAAATAAAATTGAAGCCATCAACAATGTTAGGACCATATCGGTTCGCCAGCATAGTTCAGTCACATTCGTTGCATTAAATTCGTGTCACGTAAAACTGCATTTCAATAGTAGACATTCATCATACCTAACCTAGCTAAAACATGTTAAAAAACCAACGCCCCGCAATAAGAAACAATGTGGTTTGTATTCAAACTGAAATATTGCATTATATGTACGTTAAGACCAATTACAGTCGCAACTGTCGGTTCCAGTTGTTCCCTCGCGCCGGGGACCGTTTTCGCGTACCGTGACGGCCCTGCCAGGCGCCGCCCGAGGCCGGGGGATAAATGTATTTCCGCCGATAATCAGCGACCGGGTTTCCCTGTTTTGCGCTCTCCCTCTCGCTGTCCCTCGATTTCCCCTAGAATATAACTCTCTTTGTCATTTCCGCCCTAGCATTGCGCCGCGACTCGGGGCCATGTGTTTGTGAAGTTTTAGCCGGGCGCAGCTGCGCAAACCGGAGCGAACGCAGCGGCACAATTAGAGTAATTTGCATATGCGCGACAGCTGATTTATTTTGTCGCCACCTTTGTGTTCCCCTTCAAAATTCCACATTTCCCCTAAAAATGCACGAGCGGTTTCGTATGGAAATGAGCGCGGGCGCGCTCGAGACGCGTCTGGCGCGTCTGTCGGCCGGGTGCAGGGCGCGTGTGACCGGGGGCTGTCTGACGAGCGCTGCCGAGCGCGACGGCGACACACAGCCGCCGCACGTGCGGCGCGCGCGCCGCTTTTCAGACCCGCCAAAGCTGTCACACGGTAGCGCCAGGTCCCAGGCGCCAACAGAGTTCCGCTGACATTGTCCGTCTCAGATGAGACTTATATAGCCTTGGATGAGACGTAGGATCCGATTCCTTAACAAAAGACGGATTAAGTCTTACCACTTTGACTTTTGGAAACGGCAATGCTTTTAATACTTACGACATACAAAATGCCTTTTGACTTGTTCGGCTCTTCAGTCGACATACCTTTTAGTTTTTACTGAATATTCCCCCACACCCATCCCAAAGAAGTCAAGACGATCGAGTCTTTTTTAACTCTTTAGTTTTTGAAACATTTCACAAAAGACTGCTGCTGTATCTTGAAACACCGATAGATTCACAAAAGAGAAATTAGCAATTGGTGGGACTAAACGGATGTATAACTCAGAACAACCAATATTGCTCAAAATCATAGGCAGAAATGCTTGAAATGAGCAACACTTTCAATTTGAAATTTGCCTCCTCGCTTATTGTAACAAACTATCCAAAACGGATTGCGAACAAAGCTATTCTAATGCAAATCGCAACTAAGGCAGTAAAAATTTGAAAACTTTAATTCAATTATGACATCTAATCTAACGGTACATATAACAGCGTCGACGTTCATTAACACTTTTTATGGAACATAGGTATGCATTGTCATTCAAATCAAACGCCAACTCCCGAGATTTAAAAAGAAAGAAGGATAATTAACTATTTCACGACTCAATCCCTGGGAATCATTATTATTTGAAAGCTACCACGTTTAGGGCCTTGGCTACCGCGTGTCCGTCATACATCTCCCATCCTTTACAATGCCCCCAGCACCTGCAAATAAGTCCGAAACAGAATTGATCGCTGCTGCCAATCTCCGAGGAGCGGCGGCGGCGGCACGGCTGAGCGCTGTTTTCGGCCCCACCCCGGCCGGGGCCGGCGCGGTCCGTCCGGGCCCCGCTCGGCGCGCCGGCCCGGGTCGTCGGCCTCTCCCCCGCAGCTGATTAGCGCTCCGTCGTTTGCGACACGACTCAGTTTACCCTAAATTTTGAATAATAACCGTTGCCATGGATACGCCGGCCGACTTCAATCAATCCGCTGTGCGTGCGCGGATTCAGGCCAAACTGTCGGCGCGCTGTGCGTGTGCGCTGCCGCGGCCGGCGCGGCCAATCGATGGCGCCGCCAGCGACGATGTGGGTTTGCGGTGAATGCCGACCACTCCCCCGCGAACACCCGCGAGTTTACGGCGGCCGACGCGGCGAAATACGACGGCGGCGCCCGAGGGGTGGGGCGGGCGAGTCCCCACCGACGGGACGGGCCGACGGCCGGGAGTGGGGCGGCGGCGCCGGCTCACTTCGCCTTCACGTCCATTCACTTCGCAGTCTCTGAACACGTCACACGAACTTCACACTATCTACCTCATAGGATGTCTTAGAAAGGGTTAGCCCTAAAATGTTATTGGACTCACAAAGCTTATAAAATATTTGTAAATATATAGACGAGGTAATACCTGTGTAAGTACCCAGTTTCCCAAAGGGGGACAGTGAATATCATGCACCGTTTATACAAATATTAACCGCAGCCTGTGGCATATGCTTGGTTTATGACTGTCCTCCTAACCTGAACGAATGCACCAATGGAGGACGATCGTCTGTGAAAGTGATGTATATAACTAGCACTTTTGCTCTGAAAGGAGCTGTCTAACGAGCGTGCAAACCGTTTAAGTCATTGATTATGTCTGAAAGTAGAGCAAACACGAATTATACCTACACGACCAACGTATACCGAGGTGCTCGCGTTCAGCTATATAGATCGGTGTAAGCTTATAAATAAGTTGTCTTGGGATCAGGGCATTGATCTCACTTGGCCTCATGTTACGATAGCTTCATCGAAGTTTCAGCAGAGCATATCCACAGTAGTTCAATCCACTAAGGCCCTGAGGCTTTCCGCAGTCCAACTTAGACTCGATAGAGTAGGATTAGCAAGTGTTCTGAGGCGTGAGGATTGCGCTTGTTGACACCGCACCGCAGTGTACCTATCTGTATCGACAAAGGTTTATATGTTATTTCCGCGCACGAGACGCACCTTGTTCGAAAGGTGCGCTGTGAGTCCACACGCCCCGCGGATGCAGAGGCGGCTGATCATTGTACATAAAATGTGACATACTGCACGCTAAGATCGGGTGTAAATGACGTTTCTAGTCCACCTAATCACGCCGCGCGTCCTGATTTCCCATGCGCTGTAGGAACTAGAGATGAGTGTGCTGGCGGGTCGCTGGGGTGGGCTGGGTACAGCGGTCAGTCGCAGGTCTGTGAGTGGTCTGTGGGTGTGTTCGCCAGGCTGGCTGCAGCCCGCTCTAATATCCCGGTAGACATAACCTGCTTCCAGTGCTGCGCCCCCGACCCCTCCCCGTGATTCGCTGAAGACGCCGACTGACAGCATGGTGCGCGTTTGTGTTGCATGTCAGTCAGGGTGGCGAGCGGTGTCTGGTCTAGTCTGGTGGTGCGACTACCCTCAATATCTCTATATGTTGCTGCGCAGTGTTAGTCGCGCTAGAGGCCCGCCCGGCGACGGCTGGCACCGCCTGTTCGTCACTATTGTTCGTTGTCGGAGCTACGCCATTTTACCGTGAGTAGTGTGCCGTCTACTAATAAAGTCGCCCAACGCTACACCACCGTGTTTGTTCTCACAAAGAGTGGCGGCAGTGTGGTGTTACGCGACAAAGGACATAATGTCACCTAGAACCCAACATCGCCATTCGCCATTGCAGATTGAGGTGCAACTGGAACTAATCAGTACGGAACAGGGTACACTATCGTGGATTATGAACGGGGTGGCGGCAAATTAGCGATCGTTGGTGTTAGGGTGTTCAGGACAGTAAATACGATCAGATAGTCTCTGTAAAAGAAGGACTCCAGTTAAAGAAAGAATACTGGAGATAAAATTTTCGTTCTATATTTACCATAAGAATGAAAATTAGACAATTTAAATCATTAATGATGGTTCAAGGCTCAAGGCATACAGTGATCAAAAACATTTCAAAACAAGTAGGTAGACATATGCGTACATTAATGAAATATGGAATTCGGAAGTAAACAATTAAGGCCAGTGTTGACCCAAAACCAAATTCCTTTGGTTAGATTGAATAGCTGGCGAATGTGAGACGGATAGCTTTCGAATCATTTGACGTGGAGAAGTGCGACCTTGCACTGTAGCTCCACGTCGCAGCTGGGATTGGGAGTGCGTGGGCCGTGGGAGACGAGTCCCCGAGACGAGTGTGTGGGAGACGAGGCTATAAATGACGCCATCCATAACCAATTTATCATCTAGTGTAATTAAAAAGGGTGCGCCATTAAAAAATCTGAAGTCACCATACAGTCCCAAAGGAACGATGCCACCAATCACCATCAAGGAATTGCGCGCGTCAGGCAGAGTCGATACCAGACATGGGTGGAGAACCTGCCCCGGCCACCCCGGCCGTGGCCGGGGTAACTTTCAGCCTACCCCGGCGCGGCCGGGGTAACTTTTCCACTCTTGTACATCCTAGAAGCTGTCTCCAAACCAGAAAAGAAAACTCGTTCTTCAAATGTTCACTGCCATGGCCGTAATATAGTAAATCAGGTAACTATTTACTAACATACCATAAGCTCCAACCCCAGGAGGCGCGACCCGCGTGTGGTCGCCAATGCCAAGACTGCTCTCAAATCGGGTTCAGTTTCGAAAATTTGGCGCGCCTTCGGCGCACTTTTTTCCGAACCAATGCTTGACCTCACTGCCTTCGACTGGCCTGCCAGTGCCACCAACCGCAACCATACCCGTTAACGTTCATAAGTGTAGCCGTCAGGATGCTCATTAACACCGAGCGTCCATCATGCTTCGAACTCGGATTGTCGTAACCGGGACGCGTGCTCTCGCCACGCGGAGTTCAACGCTCTTATAGCGACTGACGAGACTGGGACCGGTCGATATCCCTGGATCGACCCCCTGTTTGTCTTATAGGAGTTTGAGCTGCCCAACATTGAAGAAAGCTGCGTAACTGGATGTCAGTGACCCATTTTAGTGCTTTGGTTCGAACGTTCCATTTTCTCTGTAAAACTCAACATTATACGATGTCGGGTCGGATCCAATGTCGGATATGATACGCTCATCCTTTAAGAAACACAACATCCAATATTCTATTTCCATGGGTCAGAATAGGGGTTTGCTTATGATGACCGTTAACAACAATGTGAGCATATCGTCTTTCCGACTATTGGTCGCCGGCCGGGGTAACTTTCTAAAACATTCTCCACCCATGATACCAGATAAGATAAGATAAATAAATATCAGGAGTCTGATAACTGTCCAAGAATTACAAACATCGCAGATGTCAACCCAACAACGCAGAACTTCAGCGTGGAGCGGAAGCGCCACTCCCAGTAGGCGCGACAAATGAACGACTGCCCGCCTGCCCGGACCCTCGGCTCGCGGCCTCGCTACTCAGCTGGACTCGGCTTTATTACATGCCAGCTCTTCCGTGGCCGACCTTTACTCACATCGGGAGACGAGCTGAAGGCAGCAAAACCCAACCACAAAGAACAAACGGTTGCCCAAACTCGACAGACATGTCAGCCCATTTACTTCTTACCTCTCTTTAGCTTAGTTTCTGGGCCATGCAGCGATAAGCGACAAGTGCTGTTTAAAAGCTGAACAGAATGATGGTGGACAAAAGTAGTTCAAATTATTTGTGTCAGTTTAAGATGAGTATCCTTCAAGAAGCAGTTCATTTACCTACTCCCCTTGCACATTTAAGCTTCGAGAACACTATGGCATACACGTCCAAGTGGGTAGCCACTACAAGTAAAGTAATCTTGGGTAGCCAGTTCCGACTAGACCGGAGAGGCTCTTCATAGTGTGCCGCCGGGCACCACAGGCCCTCCCAGCAAAGTGCCAATGCCAACAACAGGCGGCGGCGTGGCTCCTGGAACACTCATTGCGTGCACGCACTGCACCAGACGACCAGGCGATCTACGGAGCCACTGAGGCAGGCGAATGTCATTTCTTTCTAGGGCGCTTAAAGGGACCATCCCACCTTCAAAAATGTTAATGAATTGTCATGAAAGTGATATTGCTCGGTTCAGAAAGAGCAAAAACGAATAGCTACCAAATTTCACCGAAAAAAATATTCACCGGTTTTCAAGATATCAGACTTATACTTTTGTTTACATTTTGGGATCTCCGCTGTTCCTAGCGACTTTATTTGGAAGCAATAGCTTGGCAGCTGAAAGTGCGGCACTTGTTGCGCGCAAAGCAGCATATAACACCGCATGCTACCAAACGGTTTAGTAAAAGATTTAAAATCGTTAGATCTGCGCTGACGTCACACATTCAGAGGGGGCATTCAAATGCATTAGCCCCTCTGAATCCAAAGTGCTGAAACATTGAAATTAAATATTTTCGATTTGAGGCATTTATCGATGTTGTGAGTGTTCAAACCGGTAAGTGCAAGTCAGGGACCCCATTTTGGCTATCTCAACTCAAAACTAATGTTAAAGTGGGATGCTCACCTAAACCCTCGCCCGTATTGGCGTTTTTCCAGCCACGAACGTATAAGGGGGGGGGGGGGTCCGTTGGACCCCCCTTGCCGTTTGGCCCCTGATCGAGAAAGGGCTTCGCGGAAAAAACGAGCGTGCTGCCCGTGACGAGAGGAAGCCGATGATACCCAATTTTAACGTCCTAGGTCATTGGTTGACCTTCCAGGTCAGGTCAATGATCTAAAAGTCGGGAAAATTGGGACCTGTTAGAACGTCGTAAAGTGTGGCTGCTATGGGGCTTTTCGAGGTGCTGATCACGAATATCATGCTAGTTTTGATCACAAAAGATGTCTTCATTCATTTAGACCACGTCGGGTCAGGTCAGGTCAGGTCAACCAGTAGGGGTCCTGCCGGGTATTCGTAGTAGGTGTCAACCGCCTCTGACAGCTTCGTAGCATGTTACGAAGGCACCAAAACTATTCCGTAAGCGTTCATATGGTTGCTAAATTCGAATTCATCTCGAAAACTGGCCTAGAAACATGTAAAACTTAAAAAACTGAACCGAGGTCACCAAAGGTCAAGGACCTGACCTGACCTTCAGATGGCCTTGACACCCACCCTAATGCATGGGGGCAACATCATATCACATGATAAAACGCTTGAAACCACGAAAAGACTGCAAAAGCGTTGCTAATGCGAGCCGACATACGCCGAATCGCGATTCCGGCCAAACATGGTCTTGAAAAGTAGGCCACAGGTCGAAGGTCATTTGGGTTAGGGTCATGAAATTTTCAGGGTAGATGTAAAATTGATTAACGCGAGGGAACTGAAAGTTTCGTCGCGATCGGCCGTTTTTTACGCGAGTTATTCGCGAAAAGCCGATAAAGGGGGTCCGTTCGACCCCCATACGAACGATGGTTAATGTTTGTACTATAAGCATAATTAATAATTATCATTCAGCGATAATTATCTCTACCTATATAAGAGACAAAAGCGCCACGATGTTCTAGAGCTAGCACTGAATGTTCATTACAAGCAAGGCCTTCGTCAGCCAGGTATTACCTATCTGTATATCTGCAAGAATCTTGGTATTACCTAGTTTCCAAATAAAAATCCAGGACTGAGTTTAAAGTGAAAGTTAAGGGGACATCAAAACCAGAGGGCTGTATTCAGACGATTCTTCATGAGACAATATAGGTTTCGGTAAGAACAAATGGAACAAATGGGGTTTAGGTAAGAGCAAAATATCGTCGTTTCAAAAAGACCCAGCTTACGGACGTATAGGCATAACGACCAGTAACCACCAATTCTGTGCAGTACTTTAGGCTGAGGCCCCTTGAGCTTTCCCAAAGAAAGAAAGACCTTTGGCATTGTTCGAAAGCAACTATTGTTCTGTTTTGCCAGTGCCTCATCATTTCTACTGAATTACAACTTCATCTTTTGTTACATCATTCGCTAATGAACTCATAAAAGGTTACCTGATTAAAATTAGTCACACATACACTTAATCAATACCAGTTGCTCTCGGAAGCGATGCGACTCTGTGAATGCAATTAATATTTGATACATGATTTGCTATCTATTTGAATGAGATGGCAGGGGGCCCTAATGAAATTAAGCCTGGTCAGCTCCCTAATGGTCTGCAAATCGTCAGGATTAGGAGTACCTAGATATAAAAATTACTTGATCTCGGGTCCAGAACAGGGCGGGATTTAGTTACAACTGCGTTCGTTTGCTCTTATTCGAGCCTCAGAAACAAAATGTGACTTATGTAGGTATGTGCTACAGAACAACGGTAACGTTAACAAAAGAAAAGTACGAATGCGACCATTATCGTACGATCTAGTACGACGCCTTCACAAGAAAAAATGTAAATCATAGTTAACATGATACCAAATACAGAATTGTTTTGAGTCGCAACTAGCTGTAGATGGAATTTGTTCACATGGAACCCACAAAAAAAAAAAACATTCAAACACCAATTTTTGGAGCCGCTGGAGCCTAGTTCTTTTCTTCCAACGAAAAACCTGGCACAATGACCATCGTTTGGTTGTGAGAGCGTCATGTTACGCGGCACTTCTTCCAGTGGCAGAACGATTATGCGGTCATCAGTTCACACCAAAGACCGATTCTTCGGATGGCGTCTGTCACCGAAATCCGAACAAAGCTGGCAAGGATATCCTATTGAAAATGTCCATCAAACTAGCATGTCATGGCGCAGCTAATTCTTTTCATTGCGATACGAAATCGGTGACAATGTCTCGCAATAAAAGCTGTAAATTAGTAAATACTGAACCTGCATCTACTGAACCTGTAAATACTGAACATGTAGCCAGGTATCATTTATGGAAGCATGACCCTTTTAGCTAAAGCCACTGAAAACGCGCCAAGTAAAGGGAGCTCGGTAATGGTATGTTGGCACACACCACTAGGGGCCCGCACCCAGCAGCGTGTCCAATGACAACAGGTGCCGTTATTTCACAGAGCAGCATCCCTTTTGGCAGAATGTAGCGTGCGAGCGCAGTTGACCTCTCTACAAACCTGGCATCATCATCGCCCAAGCTGCGGCACGGCAACCATGACGACGAACGAATACAACACCACTAAAGCCCGAAAATATTGCAAACAATATTGTGTTTGCGACTTATGTCGAAAGACAGAAACTTTCCGCTAACCCCCATCGGAGAGCCCGTTACCCATGCGCTGCTGAGAGCAGTCAGAGAGGTATAAGGACGATGGAGGAAGGCCGCCCACGGACCGAGCGCGACCGATTGAACAGGCGTGACGCCGCGGCCGGCGACGGTGGAGGGCGCCTATCTGACCGACGGGGGACGGGGGGGGGGGGGCGGGCGACAGGGCAGCCCCGTCGGTCGACAGGGCAGCCGCGCCGGCCGACAGCCGTTTTTGCCAACGTGCCCGATAAGACGGACCGCCGGCCGGCCGGGCGGTATGTTTCGTGCTTCTGGCGGCCGATCGATGCGGATATCAGCCAAGAGAACCATGCGTCCATTTGCCCTCCTGTCCTCCCCTCAAACGCGCAACAGCGAGCAATATGAGTATTCTAGTTTTAATAGGCATATTGTGGTCATGAACGGTGAGTATCAATTGGCAGAGACCGACAAACATATAGGCGTTGCTCCTCCTCTCGATGTGGTGCAGTTACCATAGGCAGTCTTCAAAGTTCAACAACATATAGCTTGGATAAGAAATAATGGAAATCAATTATGAATCATTAACATGCATCGATTCCACCCTCTGGGATTCACTATGTATGAGCCTGGAGCTCGAATAAATAGTCAGCAGCTGTCATGTGTCAGCCGCAAGCCCATGTGATCTGATAAAAAGTCTAGATTTAAAACGGTCTCCGTAAATTCAATCGCTGGTCTGTGACGAGGCCGTCATCTACTTGGTAGACGACCATCAGATCATGTTACTGCCGACTACCGATTAGCCATAAAAACGCAACGACCGCCTCCCTCCCCTGGGCCTGTAAAGGCGCCATGGACGCGAACCGGCTGCTGTAATACACGACAATGTATTGCCTTTGTGTCGCCGGGCATTATCGCCGCACCATGGCTGGGTCAACAGCCAGTTACAATCGGCGACCCACAGGCCTCGCATCCCTATGGGTGCCTACAGCCGGCCATCCCCGGCCTCGCTTGGTTGGCTCACAGCGCCACCTACGGCTGGGGTGCCCCAGCGGCGCCGCCCTACATCATCTCCTGCCGCCGCGCCGCTCCGAGCGCTCGGAGGAGATGGTGGGCCGACCGAGCGGTGTCCGGCCTAATGACGGAATCCACAGTCCATTTTCACCGTCCTGCTGCATACATTTGCCTACCAAGGTCAAGCAGAACTCGAATATAAGCTGTCAAATGCGTCTTCATGAGACAGTCTCGGACGGTAAAAGCATCATTTCTCAGTTGAAATGCGGGTCAATATCATATACGACTCGTAAGTCGTTCTAGTCTATGTTAGCAAAATTGGAAGTCATTGAAAGAACAGTATAAGCATAATCGAAATCGATAACAGCACATACAAACATACGAATGTAGAATGATTGCTTCACCTTGCAGTCAACATTGCCCAGATCCACGGCCAGCACAGCTCACTGCATGCACTCTGACTCGCAGTCTTCGGGCACAAAGAAGTTGTTGGCCGTGCCGCCGAATCCCGAGTATTTCATGGGTCGGCAGGTCTGCGTGCGGTTGTCGTAGTGGTAGCGGGTGCGGTACTGGAAGCTGGTGCCCGGGTCGGCCGGCAGCTGGCAGATGTCCGGCCCGTCCTCCGGTCCGCCGCACACCCGCTGACAGTCGCCGTAGCTGAGGAAGTTGTTCCAGTTGCCGTAGCAGCCGGTGTACATGAACCAGCGGCACTGCCTCTCCCGCGTGTCGTAGTACCAGCGCGGCTGGCCGTTGTAGCAGATCTCGAAGCCGCGCACCTTGGGCAGCTGGCAGGTGACGGGCGGCACCTTCTCCAGCACCGTGTCCAGCTGGCGGCAGTAGAACGTGCAATCGTCCAGCGAGACGAACGTGTTGGAGGCCGCGCAGCCGTGCACCTGCAGCGCCGCGCATCGGCTCAGCGCCTCGTCGTAGTAGAAGCGCACGTCGGGCCACAGGCCGGGCCGGCAGCGCTCGTGGTCGACGAACGGCGCGCCGCACCGCCAGTCGGTCATGCTGCGCATCTCGAGCTCGAGGAAGGTGCTGGTGCGGCACACCTGGCGGCACACGGCCAGCGACGGGAAGTTGTTGCCGTTGGCGTCGCACTCGGAGCCGCTCTGGAAGGGCAGGCAGGCGCGCGACTCGGCGCTGAAGTACCAGCGCTGCACCGACAGACAGTCGTTGTTGAGCAGCGGCGGGTAGGAGCAGATCTTGGGCACGCTGAGCGGCACCATGGGCACTTGGTAGCCGGGCGGCGGCCGGCGGCCGTGCACCAGCTCGCCGCTGACGCTGATCCGCTCCAGGGACAGGGCGCGGCCGGCGTCCGACACCACGGCCACCTGCCGGCCGCCGCCGGACCGGCCCGGCGCGGAGAGCGGCACAGAGCCCAGGTCGATCAGCGCCACCGCCGGCGTGGGCGTCACCGTGCTGCTGCCGGCCGCGGTGGTGGATACGCCAGAGTCCGCCTCCGGCCCGCAGCTGCACCGCTCCAGGACAGACGCCAGGATCACCCACAGAAGCATAGCTTTATGGAGCTCCACTCGCATAGTCGCAATAAATTCCGTCACGTGAAACAGACCAGACGAGTACCTACTTCTTATTACTCGCTCAGCAAAGTACTAAGAACTTTTCAGCTTCATCACATATCCCGCTTTACTACGAATCCCGAATATCAGGCGGTCGTCTGCATCTTCCATGTGCTTCATCCACAGCTTATTGAAGACTTAAAATGTAGGTATGCGAAGTACCAGGATCATATAGGGGTACAAGGGTAATATAATGTGATTTATAAAGTGGTTTCGTATAGGTTCCCCGCAAAACTGCGGCTTATAAAATCGTATGTAAATAAACGACAAGTACGTGCCCTAATTTTGTGAATGCAATGGTGATTGCTTACAGGGATACTAAGAAACAGCGACACTTGCACTGGGGGCGCCGACAATGCCCGGACCCCTATATTGCTCGCAAGACCATATAAATTGCTCAGACCGGAGGTTATCGAACGCCGACAAAACGGGACCACTTGAAAACTGAGCTACGTTGCTTGCAAACTCTCGTGAAGAATGCTCGAAACGCCCACTCGCCAGGAGCGTCACAAGACTCTTTATCCTTAACCTCCCGAACTGACAAGGAAACGTCGATCACAAATGCTTACACACTGGTTTGACGCTATGAGTATGGCTCATATAAGCAGGACACAAAATGATAACAATAGGCGTACTACACTACGAAGCTTCTAGCAAAAAGCAGAGAGCTACATAAAAGGTTGCCGGGAGAGATACTTGCTAAGCAGTGAGAAGCGTAGAGGGCATGCCTTTCGAGCGTACTCGTATATTGTGTTGCCAATTACACTCGAAATATACGAAATAAGTGCCATTTAGTACGAAAACTTAAAAAAGGCAAAATTTCAACGCTCATTTTCTCGACGTCTTTCAACCCAACAATATTAATGATTGTAAATAAATAAGAGCTTTATCCTAAAGTAAAAATACCTGATAAGAAAAGTATGTATTCCTTTGACAGTGGTTCAATTACAATGCTACAACAAATTATTAAACACATCCAAATGGCTCGGATGTGTTCAGCCGCACAGCCATCTGCACATATTGTGTCAATACAGAATGTTTACTGCTTGGAAAAACATTAAAAGGAAAGTCACAAAGGCTAAAAGCGACATCTTCCCAGCTGAAGTGGAAAAGGAAACATCTTATTGTCGACTCCCAGAAGGAAGCGCTGACTGAAAGTCTGCAGGAATACTGCGGGCAGCAGCTCCGAGCTAGGCTGGCAGTGAGGCGGCGTCGCGCTGGGACAGGACCTGAGACCGGCGGCACGGTTCGGCGGCGGGCGGCCGGGGCACACAGGCTAGCCGAGCGGCTCCGTCTCGCGCAGCAGCCAGGCGTAGGCGGCCGCCCGGCCCTGCTCCTTCAGCAGCGGGCCCACCGTCTCCCGCACCTCGGCGTGGTAGTCGTTCAGCCAGCTCACCTGGGAACGGCGGCCGTGCAGGCGTTGGTCAGTTGAAAGACCTACTAACAAGCCGTACACCCAGTTACCTCAGCTGCGGCGCTGGTAGCTGTTGTGAGTTATCTGCTCCTTTGGTGTCACTGCATTCACTGGCCACCACAGGTCGACAATCTCAGGACAACCCGGACCAGTCCGACCCACCCCACCGCTCACCTCTTCTTTGGAGAGCAGGCCGGGCACCAGCATCTTGGTCTGCACGGGCACCAGCGTGACGTGCGCGAACGTCAGGTAGCCGCGGCCGCGGAAGTTGTGCTTGGTGTCGGCCGGCACCACCCGTATGATGTTCTCCAGTCGAATACCGAACTGGCCGTCCTCGTAGTAGCCCGGCTCTGCGGATCGAGCATGGGCGGGGAGCGGTTAGAGGGCAGGGCATGGATATAATGTCAAATCAGCTCAGAGGCTGCATCAAACCTCAGATCGCAAAAGCAACGCTGCTGCACTACGGTTGCCCATTGTCGTTTTGTTTGTTTGTTTGTTCGTTTGTTTTTCCTTTTGTTTTATTTCATAATATCATACCAAATCTTTTCACCGCAATAATCGTAAAAAAAATATTTTATCAGAATTCGTCTTTTAAAAAATGTACAGGGATCCCGATCAGCAGCACAACGCTCCCTGGATGCGATCCAGTCAGGTCAGATCCGTTCCACGTTCTAGCCGGCGCCGGCCGCTTACCATCCGACACGAACATGCCCTGCTCGAGGCCGGGCTCGCTGGCCGGCTGTGGCCGACTGTGGATCGTCTGAGGACCCTCGTGCACGTTCAGGAACGAGCCGATCCCGTGTCCCGTGCCGTGGGGGTAGTCCAGTCCGGCCTGCCAGAGCGCCAGCCGGGCCAGAGGGTCCAGCAGGGTGCCCTGCACCAGACAGGCACACAGTCACATCCCGTCACAACGTCAGCACAGTCGGAGGGCTCAGTAGGGTCCCCTGTCCCACACAGATACACAGTATTATACTGAGATAATCTCAGCGCCACAGGATCCAGCAGAGTGCCCTGACCTTAAAGGAAGACAGTCGTACCATCCATCTACCGTAAAACACCGTACGTCAGTACCAGTCGATCTGCTATAAAATACAGCGATATAATATATCTGAAAACGTGGCAACTTTGTACTGGATTGGGTTACGGTTTAAGAGCATCGTCGAGCGAGCCCAGCAGTCTGATCACTCACCCGCGTCTTGTTGGGGAAGACGGCCGTGGCCAGGGCGATCTGTCCCTTCAGCACGCGCGTGAAGCACTCCTTCTGGTGGTCGGTGGGCTGGCCAAAGTGCACCGTGCGCGTGACATCCGTGGTCCCGTCCCTGCCCAGGGGGAACGCAGAGATGTCATGGTGGTGTCGATACGCGATAGCGATGTTTAGTCAATTACGAGTTCAACGCCCCCTAGTCTTTATCGTCCTGATGTTCTGACATCTCGGCGTTGCGTGGCGGCTCAATATGACCAGTGCATGTCCAACAGAGCCGTGCTACTACAGGGTGGGGCAGAAAGATTTACCTGTTTGTTTTCAGTCCATAACTTAAGAAGTTCTGAACGGATTTTGATAAAATTTTGCATTTTACATTTTGTAATACTTGTTGGTGAGCTATGGCGAAGATGACTAAGTGAGCCCAAATTGCGGCGCTGAAGTAGGCTGACCACAGCTCCCGAAGCGTTGCCAAACAGCTCGGTGTTGCCGTAAAAACTGTTTGCAGTGTAATTAAATGACTTAAAAAGACAGTGTTAGTGTCGACGAAATCATACCAGGCAAAACAAGGGATTTCCGCTTCAAAAAGCTGGTTAACATCGTGCACAAGAAGGTGTTTCAAGTCCTTGGTGAAGCATGCGCAAACTGCCAAGGGACCTCGGTGTTTCGCCCAGGACCGCCAGGAGAATCATAAACGATGGCTTAGGCTTCATGTCACACAGGATGCAACGTCAACACCTAATTTCGGCGGCATCCAGGGAAAAGCGGCTACACAGGACCCAAAACACATTGGAGATCAGGAGCGCCGCGGGTAACAAGGCATTCTGCTGGTCCAATGACAACATTTTCATGCCTGAGCCCCAGAGACACTCCCAAAGCGTCAGAATCTTGGCAGATGGTCCATCCAGCATTAATCCTGCTATTCGCACCATTTTTTCTTTTTTTTGTCGCCAGAAGAATGCTGGTGTCATGATTTGGGCTGCCGTCGCATGCGACGGCTCAAAAGGAACCTTGGTCTTCATCAAGGAGGCTTGAAAGTGAATTCACGGGCTCAAGTCCATGTGCTGGAGGAACATGTTTTGCCTTGGGTCACTCAGTCGTTCTGAGACGGATACGTCTTATACGGCAAACGCCCAACATCGCTAAACCGTGGTGGAAGACCCACATGCATGGGTTCTGGGACAGAGACATTCGGCCATCATATGATCATCAAGTCCAGACCTGAAACCGATGAACTCCGCAATCTGGACCATCTTAGAGAGGAGGGTGTGTGTAGCGCCACACAGCAGAATCGCCGCCCTGAAGCTGGCCTTCGGGACGGCACCGTCGAAGCTTGGCGGGGACACCGTGCGGCGCTCGTGCCCCTCCGCAGAGGAAGGTTTCGAGGCAGTGGTGAAGGACAAAGGTGACCATTTTGAGTCATAATGCCGTCGCTGAGATGTGTACATGTTACTGCATATATGCGCCAGAAATCAATTTGATATCTTTGTTCGGGGCCGAAATATTTAAGAAAATAAAGAGGTAAATCTTTCTGCCCCACCCTGTAAGTATACAGCTCAATAGCGACTCGGACTCACCTGTACTGTACTGCCTGCCCGAGTCGACCAGGCAGTAGGAATAGTGACTCGCCGGTCCGCCCGAGTCAACTAACCGTGACTTAACCGTTAACCGGTAACCGTTAGATACCGTGACTCACCTTTATAGCCCGCTAAAGTCAACCAGTGACTCACTTGTACATACAGGGTGTCCCATAAGTTCGTTCTCACATTTTATTTGCATGTGAAACAGAGTACTTTGCGTTTTGATATATTTATGACCCCTCAATGTGCTCCCCATTTAATAGGCAAACACATGAACACATGCTGCGGCATGCCAACCGGCATGTTTGGCTGCATAGCAGGCTTAAAGTTAACCCAGACTGACTTGACATGCGCCGTGAGCTCCTCGAGGCTGGAACAGCGCTACGCTTCGACGAGCCTAAATTTCAGCATACCCAACAATTTTTTTATGAAATTTTGATCCGATGAGGTGCCTGGCATGTGGTCTTGCCACAAACGCCTGTCACAGTCTCCTTGCACCGCTTTTAAGCTATGCTTGACCTGTGCACTGATGCACTGTCTTGCCTGAAGATGGGCCTACGACCTCTCGGATGCCATTTTCTCCTCTATAAATGTGTTCATACTCGCGGTTCGAGTTCAGCTTGAGGGCTGAAACTCCTCCTAGATTTTCTTGGAAAAGCATTATGCTTCCCAAAGCTGTTTCTGGGACACCAATCGCAACCTGGTCAGCGTCTGGACGCCTATAACCCCACAATACCGTGACCTTGGCCTTTCGCATAGGAACATAACGGGACGAAACGGAGGCCTCCTCCTTCGCCCTTATGGGGTTGTTTTCGGGTTTGGACGGGTGTTTCATCTCGAACGTGGACTAGTTAGTCCAGATGACCTGGTTGATGTCCTCAGCCCTTTAGTTTTTTAGCCTCAGGCATAACGAAACTCATGTTTGGCCATTTTAAGACGTTTTTGACTGTTTTGAGCCCTCCGGTAAGCAAAGCTTAAGTCACCTTGAGTTATGTACCCCGTAAGAACAATTTTAGACAGCTGGTAATCCATCCTGAAAAGTCTGCTTACCAACTTTCTAACCCTTTGACCTTTTTGATGGCCACTTTGGCGCCACACAGTTTTGGCCACATGGCTCACTCCTGAGAGCTGACAAAAAAGAGAATAAACTTGCAATGATTGACTCCCGACAAATCATCGGTGTCACTTGCTGACTGTGCGTCCAGTTAGCGATGGACATTGTCTACAGACTGGTAGGCCTCAATCACCCTCAATCGTCGCGAATGGTCACGTGCTGACTAAATACCGAGACGTACCCGTATTGGAGACCTCTATGTTGCGGCGTTAGCCGTCTGTGTAGGAAACGGGCTCTCTAGCAAAAACTATTTTGTCTACAGAAATTAGTTACTGTGGAGCATATTTCTACCAGCCATGGCAACCACGTAAGCTCAGTAACGAACCAATTTCAGCGTGCCTTTAAGCAAGAGAGCCTAAAAACGTAAAATTTAGGTGAGAACGAACTTATGGGACACCCTGTATGTACTGTCCGCCCGAGTCGACCAGACACAGTGACTAACCTGTACTGTAGACCAGTACAGACTCTGACTCACCATTACTGTCCGCCCGAGTCGCCAGGTGCAGACTCTGACTCACCGGTACTGTCCGCCGGAGTCGACCAGGTACAGTGACTAACCTGTACTGTAGACCAGTACAGACTCTGACTCACCGGTACTGTCCGCCGGAGTCGCCAGGTGCAGACTCTGACTCACCTGTACTGCCCACCTGAGTCGACCAGGTAGAGCTCGTCCTTGGTGATGGGTCTGTCGGTGGCCTCGGAGGGATCATAGTGAATTACCGCGCCGTTCGGACCCGATGACGAGATGGTGTTGAAGCTCAGGCTGACAAACAGGTCCTGCTCGGCCCTGGCGGTCAGGACGGAACGGACGGCCGTCAGGTGGCCGGCGGGACAACTGAGCGGCAGTAGTCGGGAACACCAGCTCACTAAATGACTGATATGAAACAGATAAACACCCCTGAGCTCCATTAATTATCAGCACTTTTCCCATCCTATCCAATCATCCCTAAAATCCATCAATTATCTAGCTCAAAGTCACAGCCCCCAACTTTCTGTGCCACGCCTACCCCACCGCAGCGCCGCGTATTACCTGAGCGCGTCCAGTTTGGCCGCCCCGGAGACCTCTGTGACGCTGTGCCCGGCGGCCACCTGCTCCTCCAGCCAGCTCAGGTAGGTGCATAGCGCCGCCGCGTCCCGTACGTGGGCGCTATGCATCCCTGACACACGGAACGGGGCACCGGTCAGCCAGCGCGTCCCCGAAATACCGAACAGCTACACTGTTTAATGGTCCGAACTAAAGTACCAATAATGCACTACTGATGGGGTTCGACTCACCCTGGATTTCGGTCTCGTTTTTGACGGCCTTCATGGTGCAGGGCGGGGTGCGGTCCACTTCTCTCTGACCCCGCTCGAACAGAGCTGACAGCGCGTGACTCGACAGCGGGCACAGCCACGCCTTGCCCTCCAGAGCGGCAGCCTGGAACGTGACCCCGACATATACGACTGAGTGTGAGGCGCATGCGATGCACATTTAAAAATAAGAGACAAAAAATAGAGAAAACAGCGATGCCACTGAGCAGCTAGCCCGAGATCCATCCATTCAAAGTCATGAGCTTCACCAGACCATTAAAAAAAAAAATTAACTACAAAACGAGGAAGAAAAAGAAAGATGTTAGATGTAACATGAATATAAAATTGAGCAAAACAAAAATGGCATTTCACTTCAAAATAATTCTGCTAATTAATTAATTTCGGGTGTCTCGCACCCACCACCCTCCGAGAACGCACCTTGTCCTTTAGGAAGGACCAGACCTCGCCGTAGCCGTGAATCTCCAGATCGGGGGCGCCCTCGTCGGCAAAGTGCTGCGTCACGGCCGGACTCAGCTGAGCCGGGTCGACGAACAGGTGTACCGAGTCGGTCAGCACCACACAGTACGAGAAGAAGACGGGGTTGTAGACGATGTCACTGCCGCGCAGGTTCAGCAGGTCTGCCGGCAGCGGCGGGGCGCTGGTCAGGGGGAGCAATGGAGAGTGGTCGAAAGCAGTGCGGTCAAGAAGCAGTCAGGTGCGCCTACAGCAAGATCAAAACGACGTCAGAAAGACATACGCGACGATAATCCAATGCCGATGCGGTAAAGCTCCGGGACACGGCAGAAAATGATACGACGGACACATCTCCAGACGATGTGGTACGATCTCCGCGACTTACAGGCGATCTCGTCCAGGGCAGCCACCACCAGCAGGGTGCAGTTTTTCTTCTTCATATGAGCGCGCACTTCCTCCAGCTTGCTCTTGACATTCATACCTGCCGAACATCCACACGCGCAGCATCGTGAACAACATGAGACGTCTTGCTAATGTCCACATAAACATCGCGCAAATGAGAGGAGTTGTACTTTTGAACTGTATCTTCACCAAGAAGCTCGGTAATACAGCCATTACACGGTCACCCCATCACCAACGTAACCTGAGCGCAGGGTTGGCAGAGGGTGGCAAAAACTGGTTTTTGCCAGTGGTTTTAACCGGTTTAAACCGGCTGGCAGAAACCATGGTGGCAAAAACTGGCAGAAACTGGCAAAAACTCAAGTGGCCAAAACTGCGTTGTTTGCCTAAAAAGCAATCGGTTGAAATGTACAAAGTCATGTTTGTCATTGGGACCCAGTAAACATTGTCTCGCTAGTTTACCGCTGCTTAAAATGTCTGTCGGTAGTCAATAGATGTCCACCAGGAAGTGCACTTTCATGCATCGCTGTTGGTGTGCTTCTGCACATGAGCATATGCAGGAGTCGTTTCCGACCAGACCTCGAGAATGGCTGGGTCGATTGCGCTCAAATTGGGACACCGTTAGGGACTGATTAGTAGGGTGTCGTGCATAGTCGGTTGGGGTCCATTTTGCATGTGCGCACGTGCGGGGTGACGCTTCCAGATTGGGAGAACGGCTACGTCGACTAAGCACAAATTTGGCACTGACACTGTTAGGAACCGGTTCGTAGGGTCCGGTGCACAAGTCAGTGGCAGATGCCCTTTCCCACTTCTTCAATACTCGCCGCCCGCCGGCGCACTTTCTCATTTGTCTCACCAAAAAGGCGCCTTATTGGTTAATTATAGAGGACTCACGGAACTATTTAACACTAAAATGGTCAAGATACCACTTCTATTTGGACTGAATCCTACTTAACCCGCGCACCGACGGGGGGGCGGATATCCGCCCCCCCCCCTGAGGTTTTTCGCGAATAGCGGGAAAACCG
Source organism: Amphibalanus amphitrite (assembly GCF_019059575.1). Classification (NCBI taxonomy): domain Eukaryota; kingdom Metazoa; phylum Arthropoda; class Thecostraca; order Balanomorpha; family Balanidae; genus Amphibalanus; species Amphibalanus amphitrite. Next base: position 66,883 of record NW_024882463.1, on the reverse strand, counting down.
CGGCGCGTAGCGCCGCGAAATTTGGTATGACTATTCCCTTATCAATTTTACACATGGTGTGCAAGTTTGAACCTCCTACCTTTCAAGGTCAGGTCACCAGGTCACTTTGAATGACCCAACCTCAAGTCACTTTTTTGCAACTTTGTCACCGTGCCAGAGCTACAGTAGATGTCGGAGGCCTTTGAAAGTCGCAGGATGTTATTAGGTCATTAGTAGCTACAATTTGTATATCTCGGAATTTTGATATCGGTGACCTAAGGTCAGGTCAATTTCGCGACCTCCCCATTATAAGTCAATGGGGGAAAAATCAACTCCCTGTTTTTACCACTAAAACGGGTCGGAATGGCCCCATATACCATACATGACTTCATATACGATCAACCTTCACTACCTTGAGGTCTGTTTTGCTGTTGGGCAGCTGTGAGGTCATGTGACGTCATCAAAGGTCACCAAAGGTTTTTGGCCAATAACTCCGTACAGGAACAAGATACAGACGCGTGGATGGTCTCATTGTGTTCAGCTCGTCAAGACGCATCGAATGATATACATGATGACCTCGAGGTCACGTGACCTGAGGTCAACCTTTGACCTTGACCTTTCGAGGTCAACATATATATCATTCGATGCGGATTGACGAGAGGATCACGATGATGCCCTTAGTTTGTTCCTATCTTGACTAATTCGAAAGTTATTCGAGAAAAACTCTCTCCATATTTAGCGCCGCCATTTTGACTTTTTCGACCCCTGTGACGTCATCTTTGACCTGACCTGAAAATGACCTTAGTAAAAATTGTAGATCTTGACCGTGCGTATCCGATGCCGTTTACCGCTTGTCGCTATCTTGCTTCGTTCTCGAGATCTCAGGGGGGGGCGGTCATCCGCCCCCCCCCCCCCGTCGGTACTAAGTTGGCGCAGACCCCCGTCGGTGCGCGGGTTAAAACGTGTCCTGCTCAAACGCATGTACAGGCATAGCGTTTTGACTGTTTTAGTTTTTGCCAGTTTTTGCCACTTTATGCCGGTTAAAACCGGTTTAAACCGGCAAATGGCAAAAACTAGTTTTTGCCGGCAAAAATGCCAACCCTGCCTGAGCGGGACCACTGCGCCAGTGTAGGGGGCCCCGTACCTGTGTAGCGCAGCGGGTGCGGCTGGACGGCGGGACCACTGCGCCGGCGTAGGGGACCGTACCTGTGTAGCGCAGCGGGTGCGGCTGGACGGCGTTGGCGGTGCGCGCCGGCCGGTCCGTCCACACCAGGTCCACCAGGTTAGTGTGCACCGGTCGTAGCCGGTGACCGCCGGCAGCCAGCTCCGCCGAGAGCGTGTCCCACAGCCGCGAGGAGAGCAGGCGCGGGTCCACGCCCACCGAGCCGCCCGCCGATGGCAGCACCTCGGACAGCCACTCGCCCTGCGACGGTGTACCCGGCAGACCTGCAAAGGCACACTCAATGAGACGGCAGTCTCACTGCAATCGACGGCACCACAGCATAGCGGCACAAAACGTCATTGGGCACCATAACGAAACGTGCCCAAACAGAGCACCAAGAAACGCATCCCCTGTGGCGGGACGGGCGCCGCCGGCGACTGACCGTCCTTCATCAGCGTCCAGTTGTGGTCCATTTCGCTGGCGGCCTGCAGGTGGTAGCGGCCGTCCGTCCACAGGCAGGCGTGCGTCTGGGTGACCACGGCCGTGCCCGCCGAGCCCGTGAAGCCCGTCAGGAAGGCGCGCCGCTCGTCACAAGCCGCCAGGTACTCACTCTGCGGGCCAGGGGAGCGCACAGGGGGAGCATTACATTCAGAGGAAATGGGGCTGTAGGCACTAGTCTGTCATGTTCATGCAGGACTGTAGGCACTATGTAATCTGTCATGTTCATGTGGGTCTGTAGGCACTAGTCTGTCATGTTCATGCACACCCAAAACACAAAACAATGACAATACTGTGGGAATCTACAGTTCATCTTCAACTCATTATTTGTACTAACAGTTTACATCCACATTTCTTACCCCATGAGCATCTGATGATGGCACAATGTATGCATGAAGCTCCTCACTAACATATTTGGTATTCTTCATGAAAGCCCTCAGCTGCTTGAGCAGGTGAGTGGTATTCTTTGCGCCAGCCATGGCGGACATCACACTGAAAACAGCAGCACACCATTCATCAGCCCAGCAGCTTCCTGGCTGAAATTGTTTAGAAAGCAAATTTCCTGATGAACAGTTTCATGTAGTAGGAGCTTGATGCCTAAGGAAAGCATGTATGTCAAAAGAAAAGCACCTATCTACAAAGTCATCTGCACTGTCCATTGTGAACAACACCTATGTGGTGTAAAGCTAAGTATGAGTCACTGTTCTCAAACCATTAATGATGTAATTTTTCCATCAACATCACCACATATTCTCCTAGGCTTTTGAATTATTATCAATTATGGTAGGGCTTAGGTATTGCTTGGAATGCACCATTCCACATTTAGAAGCCTTCATATCAAAATTCCAAACAGTTACAATCACCACAGTCAAACAGCAAACATACCTACCTATTTCACTTTTTATCTTATAAAGCAATTTTTCAGGCAAAATATGATGCTTCAATGAACATATGTAGAATCATAATATGAGCAGAAGTCAGAACTGTCTGAGGCTGAGTCAGAGTCTCCAATCCGAGATTTGTACCTAACACCTATTCTTTTTTGCTTATCAGCCTTTCGAGCACATAAATATTATTTAAGTTCTTTTATGAAAAATGGATGTGGACTTTTCCCGTAATTCAACTTTCGTTAAAGCACGCCTTGACGGCAGTAACCTGCCTGTCCTGCAACATACTACATAGGCATATAGCTTCCCTGAGATATGGCCTGCGTCAGAAAACTAAGCTCACCACATACATCGTATCGGTGTATGTACAGCATTAATTCTAAAGATTTTAAAGAAAATAAACACATTTACTTACAACACTGCGATGTCTAATAAAAATGGTGTATGAGCTGAAATGTAAAATTGCTCAGGCTCTATTCTAACGCAAGGCCCTATATACCAGGTAGGGTCGTCCGGCGATTCTACCTTTTCGTGACGTCAGCTCGTGACGTCATTTGGAGTCAAGTCTCGAAGCCCCGTTCAATCCCCATGTAAATGAGCGATTTTTGAAGCACTGTTGAATGAAGTCTACACAAGATATATCAAACCTAAGTATCTTATCTGAAAGAGCAGACAATTTTCTGCAAGTTATCTATTACGTGTTTTTCGCTAAATCTTTTGCTTTTTTCACAAAAGCGTAAAATGTCCCCCCATGTCTCCGCAGCCTCCCTGCCGCCGGCCGCCGCGCGGTCGCGGTAGTGTAGTGGTTAGCGTGCCCGCGCAGTATTCCAAAGGTCCCGAGTTCGAATCTATGCGGTGCGAAACTTTAATTGCAATTCCAAGCTGAATATACGCACATCCATAATAAATTATTATTCGTATAGCTAAACTGTCACCAAGCTATCCATATAAATTGACTTCACCCAAAATATCGGCAAGATTCTATTAAAATATGAATTCAAATATGGCGGCTTGCACTGCCGCGTGCGTTAGGCTCCGCCCATAGCTCCGCCCACATGCGTGACGTCATTCGTGTTAGTGGACACGCAGAGAGATAGGGGACGACATGGGCCTGATTCTAACGATTCAATAGTCGCCGGCGGGGTCGCCGGTAAAAATTAAAATGTGTTCAAGAAATCGGCAGTCGTAATCATGAAACAGCGTAAGCAGGACGATCGCGTGTTAAGCCAATTACTTTTCCAGATTTGGTTTGCACGAGCAGGAGTTTGTCAACAGTTGAAAATAGTGAACGTCGTTGATGCGCTGTTTTTGGTATTTTATATATTGATGCCATATGAAGTAATATCTTCACTTTTTCTCACTACTGCTAAATTAGCGTTTGGCGCTTGAGTTGAGAATCACTGAGATTTGAGAATGAGAGCGGTCTTGTCGTACGGCCTATGAGCGATCAACGGGCAACAGGCTTTGCTATGAGCTGTCAGCTGGGTCACTTAGGTAGTTATCTCGAAGCACTTCCAATCCAAGACTTCTTATAAACAGAGTGCACTTGTACTAGGTACTACATTATATACACTGTGGTACTACATAGGTAGTAGGTACTAGGTAGGAGTAGTAAAGGAATCTTGGTAGGTAGTAGGTACCCACTCATTAGTCGCGTAATTCTTTTTTCCACCCAAAGGAAGGCGCTATACGGAGAATATCCCATTGCGTCACCAGGCGCGGATCCAGGGGGGGGGGGGGGCGACGGGGGCGGCCGCCCCCCCCCCCCCCCGACATCCGAAAAAGGCGCCCATAGCCCGCGGCAGAGAGGGCGCCCCGAGCAAAACAGAGGCGACACAGCAAAGGTTGAGCAGAAATAGGGCACCTCCTGCAGAAGTTGGGCTCACCAAGCAGGAGAGCGACGCCCAATTGCCCATTCTCAGCAGATCAGAGTCGCCCCAGAAGCTGATGGGCGCCCCCAGCAGAAGAGGGGCGTCTTATTACAAGAATAAAAACATGCCTTCTGTTCAAGAGGGGCATTCCTGGCAGGAGAGGTGTCCCCCTGAAGAGGAGCGCCGCCCCAGCAAAAGCAGAGAGGCGCCCCCATTCCAAGAAGAATAGGGGCGCCCTAACAGCAGATAGGCGCCCCAACAAAAAAAAGAGAAGCCCCATAATAAAAAATGGGTGCCACTGGCAGAAAAGGGGCGCCCCCGGCAGCGGAGGGGGCCCAGCAGGAGAAAAGAGCCTCCAGCGGGAGACGGGCGCCCCAGCGAAGGGGGCGCCCCAGCAGAAGAGAGGAGCCCCCTGCAGGAGAGGGGCGCCCCAGCAGAAGAGGGGCGCCCCAGCAGAAGAGAGGCGCCACAGCAAAAGTTGATCAGAGATGGGGAGCCTTCAGCAGAGGTTGGGCTCGCGAAGCAGGATAGGAGCGCCCCATTGACAATATCCGGCAGACGAGAGACGCCCCAGCAGCAGATGGGCGCCCCAGCAGACAGCAGCCGTTGGGCGCCCCCGGTAGAAGAGGGGCGCCTCATTACAAGAAGAAAAGGAGTATATTCTGCACAAGAGGGGCGCCCCTGAGGCAGCGGAAGGGCAACCCCAGCAGAGGGGCTGTGCCCCAGTAAAAGGAGAGTGGTGCCCCGCTCCGAGGCAGAAGAGGGGCGCCCAAGCAAAAAGAGGAGCCCCATAAGAAGAAAAGGGGTGCCTCTGGCAGGAGAGAGACGTCCCCCGCAGTGGAAGGGCGCCCCCAGAAGAGGCGTCTCTAGCAAAAGATAAGTGCCCCTCCCCCTGCAGGAGAGGGGCACCCCAGCAAAAGTTGGGCAGAAATGGGGCGCTCCCAACAGAATTTGGGGTCGCCGAACAGGAAAGGGCCGCCCCATTCACAGTAGAAAAAGGTACTCCCCAGCAGCAAAGGCGTGCCCTAACAGAAAAGGTGCACTCCCAGTAGAAGCGGGACGCATCAAGAAGAAGAGGGGCACTTCTAGCAAAAAATGGGCGTCCCAGATAAGTGGGCCGCCTACAGCAAATTGGTCGTTCTTAAAAGAAATGAGGCGACTTCAGCAAAGTGAGCCTCCCCATGACGGATTGGGCGATCCAAGCAGAGGTTGGGCGCCCCCGGGAGAAGTGAGGCATACCAGCATAGGTGAGACGCTTCCAGAAAAGAGGGACATCACCGGGAGAAGAAGCACGCACCAGCAAATGGAGGCCACCTTTTTGCTTATCTCTTTTGCTAACGAAGCGGCGCCAATCTACGACATTTAACCCGCGCCGTGCTAGTGGTCTAAGTTTTCCGTGCCGTGCTGGGGGGGGGGGGGGGTCACGCCCCCTCGTCTAACTCGGCTCTTGGGCCGCGTAGCGACACGCGGTAAGCGGCATTCGAATTTCGAAAGATCGTCCAAAAACAGGACGAAAACAACTCTGTCATTTTTTAGGTCAGGTGAAAGATCAGGTCACCATAGGTCATCAAAAGTAAAATGTTGCCTATTTCAACATTTTTTTTTCGAAACACCGGCACATACCTAACTCGGATACCAATACAGCTATAGTGCAGCGGAAAAGCGCATTCGATAGCCCTTTCAAAGGTGTTTCCGTAACCTGTCCTCAGATATGACGCAAGGTTAACGGTTTAGTCTTCGGAGGGCAAAAACTCTAAAAATAGCCGTTTTACGAATTAACAATGTCTTCCTGTAATAACTTTTGACTCAAGAGAGTCTCGCCGTTACCTTTGCCAGCATCACGTTTCTGTTCGAGACGCGTCGAATGAACAATATGATGACTTTTAAAGGCAATTTTGAGAATTTGACCTCATGTCAAAGTCATGACCTGACCGGGAAAGATCATATTGCATATCAGTCGATCCGTATCGTCGAGCTGAACACAACTGAGTTTTTATCGCTCTAGCATGTATCTATCAAAAGTTATTTACAAAAAAACAGCTGTGAACCTTTCATGACCTGGGATAACCTCTGGAACATAACTAATGAGTGGTCACAGGTGCAATGTTCTTATTAAGTGTGTGAATTTTGTCTGTATCCCAATGCTTGAGATTGTCTAGAATGGCGCTCGTCCAAAAGAGATGCCTTTCAATTTTCTCCCATAGACTTACCTATACATAATAGAGAGGTCGCAAAGCTGACCTGACCTTAGGTCACATATCAAAATTCCGAGATATACCTACATTTCATGAATATTGTTGCTTTCATCAACTGCTGAAAGTTTCAAAGCGATCGTTCAGTCGGTATAGCAATGGTGAGCATTTGAACTTTTTCTAAGGTTAGGTCACGTGGAATAACCTGGTGACCTGACCTTGCATCACCCGGGTCTCACATCTTTACAACATGTGCAGAAAAGATATATGATAACTGATAATGTATACTGAAAACGGCGGCGCTGCGCGCAGCCGTTTTAAACATAAACATATTTATTTACATTTATCAATATATTTATTTACTGAAACATATTTATTTGCGAAAAACCTAGGGGGGACGTGACGTGACAACGCCCCCCCCTCACGGCGTGGGTTTTAAACTCTCGATTTTGACGACGGTTTGGCGCCCTCGGATTGCCAGGTCGCCCCTATTTCAACTTGCCGCCCCCCCTCCCGAAAATTCCTGGATCCGCCACTGTGCGTCACTGAAAAGTGACTTACACCTCTCACCGGCCAGCTGGCTGCATGGTGTAGTGGTGAGCACACTCGCCTCATGATCTAATAACTAGGGTTCGATCCCCGCCGCCGGTCGAACTTTTTGGCGCGTTGTAGGTTAGGTTGTAGGTTTGTAGGTTGTAGGTCTGTAGGTTAGGTTGTAGGTTAGGTTGTAGGTTGTAGGTTTGTAGGTTGTAGGTTAGGTCAGGTGAGGTTAGGTTATGTTTGTTTTTGTTTGGTTTGTTTACCAAGAAGCATCTTCGGGTATAGCGCCTTCCTTTGGTTGGAAAAAAGAAACACGCTCATTAGTCACTGCAGGGCGCAGGCCGTGGTACCGAATGGGAATGTGGGCCGGGTGACGGTGACTCTCTGTTGTGAGTTGTCTCTCACTCTGACTCTGTGCCTGGAATAATCCTTAACCCGCGCCCCGTAGGGGGGGGGGCGAAATGGCCCCCCTGTCCTTTTCGTCGATATCTCCTAAACGGCTAGAGATATCGCCACCAAACTTTCAGGACCCCTCTGAGCATCAATTTTACACATTGTGACCATTTTTTTTTTCCATAGGCTATGATAGATCAGGGTGATAGATTGGCCACAAATGACGTCAGAATGACGTCATGTTCTGCCATTTTCGACCGAAAAAAGACCTTCGCGAGAAGAGCTGTCAGCTGTCAGGCCTACAGCTTTGAAGATACAGAAAAAGGATCAACGGACATAAAAGGTGTAGAATTGACAAGGCTACAAAACTGCTATCTCGGATTTTTGAAACTTTTGAGTTTTGACCCCCAAAAATCAAAAGGGCAATTTTTGGATATATTTGCCAAAAAATCCAAAAAGTTTTTTGGGTTTCGAAAAACCGGAATATATGTGATAGTACCCATAGCACCTACCATCTTCTATCTACATACAAAATTTCAGATCAATATCTTGTTTTTTGGCCAAGTTATAGCGAAAAAACTATTCAAAAATGATGACGTCAAATTTTCAAACTCAATTTTTGGCAATTTTAGACACGTAGAGCAAAACAAAGACCACCATTAGACTCCCCGTGACGAGCTGCATCGAATCAATACCGATTTTATGCAAAAATATCAACTTTGAAATTTGACCTAATTTGACCTGACCTTGACCTGAACTTCACCAAAACGTGACCTAAGCTGGCCCCAAAGGCTGCCTGACCCACATAATCGCATTTGTCATGTAAAATGGACCATAAAAGTTAAAACATGTATCACACGACACTTTCATATTGCGACCCCCAGATGACCCCCAGTGACCTGACCTCTGTGACCTGACCTGGTATCATTGACCTCAGATAGCGAAGTATGTGTTTGACGAACAATGTACCATCGATGGTTTTCAATAACTTACCAATTTACTCGATTTTACAACACATTTCTTGAAATGTCTGTGAACGGTGAAAATCCGACCTTTGACCTGACCTGTGACGTCATCGGTTTGACCTAGGTCAATGAAATTTGGTGACAAGGTAGTTCCCCGGTGGGGCTATCGAACGCCGTTTGAATTTTGAAAATCGGCCGGTAAATTTCCGAGATCTTAGGGGGGGCCGAAACGCCCCCCCCCCCTACGGGTTGTAGGGTCCGCCGATAGCCCTACGGGGCGCGGGTTAAAGGGACCATCCCACCTTAACATTAGTTTTGAGTTGAGATAGCCAAGTTTGCGGCCAGGCTCAGAAACCACCATTTATCCTGGTCGCAACCCCCGCAGCTTTATGGCGTTCAAGAAATTTCTTCCCTTTACTTGCAGGGTGGGACCAGCTTAGTCCCTATCTCTTAACCATTAGCGGTTTTTTGATGACGTCAGCAGTCATTTCAACGCCCGCCATTCCTTGAACCCGAGTTTTGCTGACCTTGAGCTCCCTTTTTTATCAACGTGAAATCCGTCGTCGGCGCTGAGAAAGCCTATTGCTTTTCATTTTAATTTGAATATTAGAAGATACCCACCACTGGAACTTGGACTGATATTATACCAAGGCCGAAGATGATCAAGCTGCCTGCTATATCTGGAGCTTGGTGTTCAACTTCAACATGGAATAAAAAACAAAATATCAAAGCAAACTGGATATGGTACTGCAAGTTAAAGTCCAAAGAAATTTGAAGAGCTGACAATTGACATTCATTCTTTTCCTGCAAGGTTTCCATATGGAGATCACAGTCATACCATGAAGAAATATTTTTGATGTTAACAGTTGAAAGGGGATTTATCTTCCAGTTTTGACGAAAGACGCTGCTGACTGTCTTTGGAAAAGGATGTCGGCAGGAGGTGCAATTGTGCTTGTGAAGTGGTTATAACTGGTCTTTTCACAGTATTAAATTAAATGTGCCATTGCAGCCAAGTGTGTTATCATGTAAGGTAAAATCAAAACTACAATGTTGGTTTTACGAGCATTGAGAACTTGAGAAGGCTGGTAGGTAACACCTGCCTGTGCTCGTAAATCATGCTGCCAGAGTATTCTAAATTAATTTTATCATACACTTTTGTTGTCCAGAATGGTTGCACTATTGTTTGGTATCATATTATTCCATGTAAATATGGTAGTGTAAAGTCTGACCAACATGTTACCAGATTTGAAGCTGTTACGTTACCTAAGTACCTGTTTTTTACTGGCGTGGTGAATGTCACCTGGATTTTGTTTTGAGGTGCAGACCTAGTAACTCTGACTACATGGGTTTGAAGCTATTATCTATTCTGTTTTTACTGGCCTGGTGAATGGCGACTGATGTTGTCCGTGGATGGCACTGAAACAAATTTTGAGTGTTTTGTACAGTGTTTTAATACAATGCTGAGGGCTGAAAGTTGTCTTGTTTAGAGTGGTGAAAGTTCAGGATATGCCAGCCACCATGGTGGGTCAGAGTTAAATGTGTTGCAGTCAGTTCGGCTTCGGCAAGCACACGGATGGGCATACGCATCAAGACCTGCTCTGCCATACTTTCAGCCAATTTTACCTAGGTAAGTCTTTTCTTTTTTCTGCCAAAAGCTATGACATTGTGAATTTCAGCACTGTGGCCTGTGTGTAGCTTTCAGGAAAGCAATTCTAAATAAAGCTCTGATAAAGTGCAAAATCAGCAATGCAGCCCTCTATTACATTTTCTACAACATCTTACTTGTTCCTTGCATGGAGAGAAAAATGCAATGTTATGAATTCGTTTATTCACATAATTTGACAAGCATGCAGTTACCTGCTACTATCACTGCACAAAACAGAGCAGAAAACATCAGTTGATCAAACACAAGACATAACAGAAGTTTACAACATAGGGCTGCCGAACCTGCTTCCTCCACCACAGTTGATGCCATTTCCTAGCCTGGCTTGATGTGAGCACTGAATAGCTGCTTTGTCTAATTACAGCTCACTACCATTCAACTTAAACTACTCTCTTTAAAGTAAGAGTGAGAGCGTTCAGTGTTCATAGCAGCTCGACAGACGACAGACAACAAACATCTTGACAAACCAACCAGTATTTGATTTGGCTAATGATTTATGTGCTTGTTGTATCATGGCCAAACTACTTTAACAGCAATAATCCCTGTTTCATCTTGATCTTGCTTTTATTTCCATTTGAACTCAGATCTTGAAACAATCATCTGAAGTGATATCAGATACTGGCTTCTGTTTCTCTTGAAAGCAAGTTAAAACAACAATGATAAACTAAGGCAGGAGATGTGAGTTGTGGTAGTAGATTTTTGATTCAACATATGTCAACCTTATATTGCTTGAGACCTCTGTGACAGACAAACAAATATTTATAGTATTTTGATAGTTTGGATTCTTGGCTTGATTTAGCAGATCAGCTGTGAACCTTGACTTTGAAATCACATAAATGTCATGGTACCCGAACGAATCCTCGCATGACATTTCTTCGTAGCACAATTTTTCGTCCGCATTTCTTCGTCTACAAATCTTCGTCGGTGCATTTATTTGTCCCTCAATGCTTACTCTTGCATATATTTGCGTTGAAGAAGAAATGCGAACCGATTTTCATATACCCTGGTGCGAGACAAAGTAATGCGATAGGTACGAATAAATGCCCTGACGAAGATTTGCAGACGAAGAATTGCGATACGAAGAAATGCCATAAGAATTGTCCTGGAATCCTTTATTGGCCATCATATATTGACCTTGATAAGATAAACGCATCATTCGCGCAATATTTGTCGCACTTTGATACCAAACTATTGCTTCCAAATGCCGACGTAAAGAAAACCTTTATGTGACGTCATAGAAACAGCGGATTTCCCAAAAAGTAAACAAAAATAAAAGTCTTATATCTCGAAAACGGGTGAATATTTTCCGGTAAAATTTGGTAGATGTTCATTTTCGCTCTTTGTGATTCACGCTACATCACTTTTATGCCAATTCATTAACTTTTTTGAAGGTGGGAGGGTCCCTTTAACCCGCGCCCCGTTGGGTTCTGCCGAGCAACGCGCCCTGTTGGGGAGGGGGCAATTTGCCCCCCCCCCCCCGACCTCGAGAACCACGTAACATAGCGACAAGCAGCAAACGGTGTTGGATAGCCCAAACAAGGCCCCAACTACCTTGTGACCCAATTTCATTGACCTAGGTCAAATCGATGACGTCACAGGTCAGGTCAAATGTCGAATTTTCACCGTTTACAGGCATTTCAAGAAATGCGTTGTAAAATCGAGTAAAAGCATTTCATTGGAAATTGTCGATTGGGAATTGTTCGTCGAACACATCTTTTGCTATTTGAGGTCACTGATACCAGGTCAGGTCACAGAGGTCAGGTCACTGAGGGTCACAATATGAAAATATCATGTGATGCATGTTTTATGGCCCATTTTATATGCCAAATGCGATTATGTGGGTCAGGCAGCCTTTGGGGCCAGTTTAGATTATGTTCTGGTGAAGGTCAGGTCAAGGTCCCCTCCCAAATTAGATCCCCTCGGAAATTTAGTGGTCCCCTCCGTGGCCGAGTCGATTAAAGCGCTGGAATTCGACGCTTAGCCGGTAGTGAGAGCCCGGTTCAAGCCCCGGTGCGGGCGGCCACATTTAGCTCCTACGTGTAATGGCGTGCGTGTCTGTGGCAGGGGCCGCACAGAAGCCAGGTAACGTGAGTGAGCGGAGAAAACCGTGTCCAGTCGTAAGGGCACGTTAAACGTTCGGACAAAATTCTGCCATACAACAGGAATTGCGCGATCGGGTGGTGGGGTCAGGGTCAGCACAACAAGTTATGCTTAGTGCGGGCTCTGATTCCTCAAATCCACCCATTCAACCATTCGGACTAAATTTAGGTATAAAAAATTGGTCAGGTCAAATTTGGTCAAATTTCAACGTTGGTATTTTTGCATAAAATGTCTATTGATTCGATGCAGCTCGTCACGGGGAGTTAAATGGTGGTCTTTGTTTTGCGCTACGTGGTCTAGAATTGCTAAGAATTGAGTTTGAAAATTTACGTCATCAATTTTGAACAGGTTTTTCGCTATAACTTGGCCAAAGAAGGAGGCATCGATCTAAAATTTGGTATGTGGATAGAAGAGCGCAGGCCCTATCACATACATATAATCCGTTTATTCGAAATTCGGAAATTTTTGTTTTTTTTTGCGTTTTTCTTTTAAAAAAATATTCTTATTTTTGGGGGTCAAAATCCCAAAATTTTGAAAATCCGAGACGGCAATTTTGTAGCGCCGTCTTTTTTTCTGCATGACGATGTAAAGAACTTTGAAATTGCTTGGTAACTGTAGGCTGTAGCTTTTGTAAGTGTTTCAAGATTTCATGTTTTTAGCTCATCTTTGCACGAACATGACCGCAGTTTGACCTCAATAACTCCTGACCTAAAGTGACCTGAAACTTGAAATTCTGTGTGAACGTGTAAAATTGATGCCCAGGAAGGTACTGAAACTTGCTATTCAGGAAAAATCACCGGGGGTGGGGGGCAAATTGCCCCTCCCGAACGGGGCCAGGGTTAAGTCTTAACACAAGGCATTATATGGTTTCACCTCTTCCTTGTGGCTTCACCAGAGTCGAGTCATTTCTGAACTCTAAAGAATTCTTTAGGAGTTAGGTATTATTTAACTCCTATCATTCTGAACTCAACGAATACCTACTAATTACTTATCGATTCACTTCGAGAAGAGGATTTAGGTATACCTAAGTATTGTCAGGCTTCGAATCTCGATCCAATCACTCCAATGGGTGCAGGTCACAGCCTCATGCTTTAGCGACCGTTCACTTCATTTACGGCAGAGAAACGGGACGCATGTTGCAGTGTCGTCATTATCCACATTCTACACCCGTTCGTCCTCCGACATTGCTGGCATCGCGTGGCACGAGCCGCATGGGCCAGCTCGCTATTTTTGGCTGCTTCGTGACGCCCGCGCCGGTGGCAGGAAGGACCAACGGCACGCTGGCTGCCGCTCAAATCTCGCCCTTGTCGCCGCGGGCCGGCGGTGCAGGCCGGTCTCTGCGCCTGCGTCGGCCCCGACGCGGCGCGTGGCCGGGCGACGGCTCTCTCGAAAGGACGGGAAGCGATTCGTGTGCTACATACGGTCAGCTCAGAGGGTTATAACTCCACAGAGCGACTATCAGGCTCGGCGCTCGGAGCCAGTGGCGTGCCGGCGGCTTGTGTGTAGCGTGTGAGTTTAGGTCGGCGCGGTGACTATGTCCGATCGGCGGTGCGCTGTGTGTGCCTCGCCGGCTGCCTCCGGGTGCAGCGGCTGCCACGCCGTCTTCTACTGCGGCAAACCGCACCAGAAGGCCCACTGGAAACAGCACAAGCCGGCCTGTGTGCCGTACAAAATCGCCGAGAGCCCGGAGCTGGGCCGCCACCTGCTGGCCACCCGCAACATCCGGCCGGGCGAGCTGGTGCTCCGAAACGCGCCGCTAGTGGTCGGCCCCAAGCAGTTCTCGGACGCGCTGTGCCTGGGCTGTCTGCGGCCGCTGGGGCCCAGCGTGCACCTGTGCCAGTGCGGCTACCCGATGTGCTCGCCGCAGTGCGCCGCCGCCGCCGTGCATCAGCCCGAGTGCGAGGCGACGCGCCGCTCGGGCCGCCGGCTGGAGGTGGACGTCACCGTCAGCCCGAACCCGCACTACCAGGCCGTGACGGTGCTGCGCTGCCTGGCGCTGCGCGGCACCGACGCCTGGCGCCAGCTGCAGCAGCTGCAGGCCCACGAGCAGGAGCGCCAGCTGAGCGGCCGGCACGCCGAGCTCGACGACCACGCGCTCCAGTTCCTGCACTACCTGGGCGTCGACGTCTCGCCGCAGGAGGTGTACCAGATCTGCGGCGTGCTCGACGTGAACGGGTTCGAGGGGCCGCTGCACCGCGCCGTGGGACTCTACCCGCGCGCCGCGCTGCTCGAGCACAACTGCTCGCCCAACACGACGCGCACGTTCGAGGAGGACCTGACGCTGGTGTTGCGCGCCAGCGTGCTCATCCCCAAGGGCAGCCACATCACCACCAGCTACGCGGACCCGCTGTGGGGCACCGACAACCGGCGCTACTTCCTGCGGCAGACCAAGTACTTTGACTGCACGTGCCGGCGGTGCGCCGACCCGACCGAGTGCGGCTCGGAGCTGAGCTCGCTGCGCTGCCCCGACTGCAGCGACGGCCTGGTGCGCTGCACGGCGCCGCTGGAGCCGGCGGTACCCTGGCGCTGCTCCCAGTGTCCGCGCGAGCTCTCGGCCACCGAGGTGGTGCAGATCATGCAGCACATCGGCGAGCAGCTGGTCAACGTGGAGAAGGGCAGCGTGACCGCGGCGGAGACGTTCATCCGCGACTTCACCACCGTCCTGCCGCCGACACACTTCTACATGTGCGACATCAAGGTCCGTCTGGCCGGGTCTGGATAGTACCATTATAGTGTATTAAGTAATAAATAAGTGTAATAAGTTATTTTTTACACCATGATAGTACCTTCCTACGATGTGTGACATAGTTATTGCCCAGTCTCTGTAAGCAGTTATTCACATTTAAAACCAAGTAAAAAAAAAAAAAGATAAATGACAACAGTTTCGAGAGCTGGGTCGGAGGCTCTTCCTTTGTCAATTCAGTTTAAGTGTTTGCGTCCCGCTCCCATACCCGCATACCTACTGCTAATTGTATGCATGTACCCATAACCCACGTAAGTACATAGCCACTCTCCTCCCATCCCTCTAACATAAGCAATAAACAAGAATAAATACGTCTCGAATCACGCGATCTCTCTGCGCTGGATACAAAGGCTACCAGATTTGAGATTGAGGATTGCATGCATCCTATTCCTTACCCAGATCGTGCTATGCGCATGGGACCTTCTATAGAAGCACGCAATGCTAATCCCTGTATCAGATGAACTGTATAAAATGTTCATGTCTGTTGACGTGCCTAACTATGTAACTACACGTTCTTTGTGGTATTATTTTGCTATTATAATTTTGTCATCCACTCTGAGCCTTATTATAAAGTCATCGTCCTCTGTTCAATTGTGTATGTAGGTATGTACTACCACGAAGACCGCAAACCACTGGTTATATGAAATGACGCTTATCATGAATGAACGACAGTTCTATGGAAAAGAGATGGGCACCGACAGCATCATTAGCTTATCCTGTAGGAATGCAGTGTGAATGGATTGGGAAACATGTGATTATAATATGCATTAAACCGCGAGTAGGTAGTCGAGCCGATAGGCGAGACGTTAAAAAAATCTTTCTACGAGCGGTTTAACAATTTTATCCCGTACCGCCGATATTTTTCGGGCGCTTAACCCGGCAGGCGGTGGGCCTCCCGGGCCCCGGCCACCTTCCGCGCGGTGAGGGGCTTTTTGCCCCCCCCCCCCCTCGTATCTCCAAAACTATTAGATTAATCCGTAAAATACGAACGGCATTCGATAGCCCTGTCAAATTTGTGAGAGGAACTCCGACTTCGGGGTCACCGATGACGTCACAGGTCACGTCAAAGATTAAATGTTTTACCGTTCACGGGTCTTCTAGGGAATGCGCTATAGCATTGAGTAAAATGCATTTTATCGAAGAGCAGCGATAGGGCGCAAGCTGCCTAGTACATATGTTGCTATTGGAGGTCACTGATAATACCAGGTCAGGCCACAGGTCAGATCACCAAGGGTCAGCGCATGAACCAACTTCACTAGGGCTGTGCGATGCATTCAAAATTCAAATGCCATTTGAATTTTGAATGTGATTTGACTGAGATCCGTGATCGAAAATTCATCACTTCTGTATTT
The DNA here is from genome assembly GCF_019059575.1 of Amphibalanus amphitrite. NCBI lineage: Eukaryota > Metazoa > Arthropoda > Thecostraca > Balanomorpha > Balanidae > Amphibalanus > Amphibalanus amphitrite. The sequence goes on along the minus strand of NW_024882463.1, from coordinate 50,538 downwards.
GACTTTTTGTAGAAAAATATATATCTTACCCAACATACATTTTCAAGGAGAGGTCATTCAGAAAGTATCTCAATGGTGTTGGCTATAAAACCATCTGGTACGGTTTAGGTCACTTTCTGGTGGAGGTCAGGTCAATGTCAGGCCAAAAAAGGTCAAATTTCAAAGATGATAGTTTTGCATAAAATGGGTATTTATTCGATGCAGCTCGTCACGGCGAGTCTAATAGTGCTCTTTGTGTTGCGCTACGCATGGTCTAGAATTGCAAAGAAAATTGAATTTGAAAATTTCTCATCAATTTTAAACAATTCTTTTTTTTTGCTATAACTTGGCTAAGAAGAGGTATCGATCTAAAATTTGGTATGTGAATAGAAGTCGATAAAGGCTATTACATGCATTTCGTTTTTTTCGGAAATTGATTTTTTGGAGTTTTTGGCTATTATATATTTTACGTTTGGGGGTCTAATTCCTTTTTTATCACACTGTGTAAAAGTTATGCTTGGGAGGGTACTGAAAGTTTGGTGACGATCGGCGCAGCTGCTCTGGAAATATACCGAAAAAAAAACTAAAAAGGGGAGTCGGCAAAAATGCCCCCTACACCGCCTGCTAGGATCATTGTAAAAATACATCTTATATAAAAATATGACATATTTCAGCAGAGCCAGAGCAGAGACAAAGAGAAGCAGGGACACCGGACAGATAAAGCCTTGAAAACGGTCCAGAAAATGTATGTAATGTCTGAAATCAACAGGCTCATTGAAGATCAAGTCCCAAAAACAACTAAAATAAAGGGAAGTGATGTTTCATTGCGTTTCACTGCGCATACTGGTGAAAACAACAAGGCGGTCAAATGGCGGAAGTGTCTACTAGACGTTTAACAGTTTGTTATCTCGCACCGTAGACAGTGTTTCCAATTGCTTCACGTGCAAAGAGAGAAAATTATCAGATGTCTAACGCGTGTAGCTGATTTGTTAAACGTCTAGACGGTTAACAACCTGTCAAACGTCTAGTAGACATTTCGTCTACTCTGAAATGTGTCGCATTTTTATATAAAATGCATTCTTTTACCTTTAAGCGCCCGGAAGATATCGGCGGTACGGGATAACATTATCAAACCGTTCGTAGGAACAAAAATCTTTTAAACGTCTCGCCTAGCGGCTCGACGTCTAAAAGATCTGTTCTACCTACTCGCGGTTTAATATATATTAATCGTCACTATATAGACCAAGGCCGTATATTAGGCTATAGACGTTTAACCCTCGCCCTGGCAGGGGGGGGGGGGGTCGATGCGACCCCCCCTAAGGTTTTTCGAAGATAGCCCAAATTTGGCACAGCCTATGGGGCAACCTTTTCACATATGACCTGAAAATTTCAGGTCCGGGTGACCTTGGGTCAGGTCACCAGGTCAGAAAAACCGGTACAAGGTCATGGTCAAATTTCAATTTTCTTTTTGCACCTGTCCAACTCACAGTTTTCGACTGATTTCCTTCAAACTTTCAGGATGTGCTAAGTTCACCGAGTTGTATAACATATAGTCCGGCTTTTTTGAGGTCACTGACCTGAGGTCAGTTAGAGGTCATTACGTCGTAATGTTAAGCCTATGGGAAAATACTAAATTCGGAAAATACTGGAGATATCCGCTTCGTTCTATCACTTTTGTGCTTTGAAACCACGGTACTTAACAGCAGGTCACTTGGTGCTTCTTTGTTTGGTGTACTTATCCATGGGTCAGGTCAAATGAGGTCAACTGAGGTCAAATGACGTTTTTGCTAATAACTTGGCACATAATGACGCTAGAGCTTAAAACATGGTATCATTGTGTTCCTGGTGATCAGCCGAATCGAATGATATGCGATATGATGCAATTTGGTTAACTTGAACTTAATTTATTAATTTAAGTTTACTTAAAATTTAAGAAAAACTTTAAGTACATTTAAGCAAGATGAAAAGTATATCATTCGACGCGCCTTGACGTGCTGAGTTCACTGGTGCTTTTCTTTTTGCTCTATCTTAATTAGATCAAAAGTTATAAGGGAAAAACTTTTGACCTGTTTTTAGCGAAATTTTCGCATTTAAACCCCCTAAAACCCCCCTAAATATTGACCTAGAGCAACCAAATATGCACAGAGGCGAGAACTCCAGGGGGCCCACCTACCTACCAAATTTGGTGTTTCTAGGTGCCATAGGAGCCAATCGCGAGGGGGTCGCATCGACCCCCCCCCCCCCCTGCCAGGCCATGTTATGAAAAATGCCCTGCCAGGGCGAGGGTTAACAAATCAGTTACACGGCGTCTGATAATTTTCTCTCTGTGCATGTGAAGCAGTTGTAAACACTGTCCACGGTGGGGAATAATAGCCGTTTTCACGACGGCCATCTGGTACACATTTGGTGCACATCTGGTACAGATTAGGTGCAGATCTGATTCTGGTCAAATCAGGTTCAGTGTGTCTCTTAGCAGCTATCAGCTAGGGTTGCTTTAATTGCTTATATGCCTCTGCTTTGTCATATTATCAGAGAGCATCATCGATTAAAACACTGAAATAAATTCATAAAATGAAGATATTTGCTGTAAAAGAAATTAGGTGCAGATTTGGTCAAATCAGGTGCATTCGCCGGATAGCCCGTCGTGAAAACGGCTAATATATGTATATTAAACCGCGAGTAGGTAGACCAATCTTTTAAACGTCAAGCTGATAGACGAGACGTTTAAAAGATTTTTCTACCAACGAGCGGTTTAATGATTTTGTCCCGTACCGCCGATATGTTTCGGGCGCTTAATGGTAAAAAAATACATTTTATATAAAGAAATACGACATAATTCAGACTAGACGAAATGTCTACAGACGTTTAACAGTTTGTTAATCGATTAAACGACATCTGATAATTTTCCCTCTTTGGACGTGAAGCAATGGTAAACACTGTTTACGGTGCGGGATAAGTTTACTTATCCCGCACCGAAGACAGTGTTTACAATTGCTTCACGTGCAAAGAGAGAAAATTAATGTCGATTAAATAATTAATAATAAATTAATAAATAATAATATTAATAAATAATAAATTAAATAAAATTATGTTCTAGTAATCTTGGATTAACTGATTTGTTAAACGTTAGTGACGATTAACAATCTGTCTCTGCTTCTCTTTGTCTCTGGCTCTGCTGAAATATGTCGTATTTCTGATAAAAGATGTATTTTTTATGCCTTTAAAGGGACCCTCCCACCTTAACATTAGTTTTGAGTTGAGATAGCCAAGTTTGCGGCCAGACTCAGAAACCACCATTTATCCTGGTCGCAACCCCCGCAGCTTCATGGTGTTCAAGAAATTTCTTCCCTTTACTTGCAGGGTGGGACCAGCGTGGTCCCTATCTCTTAACCATTACGGGAATCTGATGCCGTCATCAGGCTTTCGAACGTCCGTTAAATGTTTGACTAAAACGTTTTGTAGCGCGCGGTGGTATATGCTGCTTTGCGCGCAACAAATGCCGCACTTTCAAATAAAGTCGCTAGGAACAGCGGAGATCCCAAAAAGTAAACAAAAGTAAAAGTCTAATACCTATCTTGAAAACCGGTGAATATTTTTCGATGAAATTTGGTAGATATTCGTTTTTGCTCTTTCTGAACCGAGCGACATCACTTTCATGCCAATTCATTAACTTTTTTGAAGGTGGGAGGGTCCCTTTAAGCGCCCGAAAGATATCGGTGATACGGGATAAAATTATTAAACCGCTCGTAGGTAGAAAAATCATTTAAACGTCTTGCCTTTCTACCTACTCGCGGTTTAATATATATTAACGGATATCTGCACTGGCTACATCGGATGCGTGATGTCTTAACAACTGGTGTACGCACTTTATTTATTCACTTATTTACATATCAATTTATTTGTTTATTCATTCTTTTGTTCAGTCATAAATTCACTCGCTTATTCTTTTATATTTCTTTGCCTACATTTAAACCTATTACTGGTAAGGGGGGGGGGGAGAATCGGCCCCCTCGTTTTTTTTTTTTTTTTTTGCTTTCGACGGAAAACGACTAAACCTTCGCCCCAGTGGGGGGGGGGGCATATGTTACCACCCTGTCGCGTTTTTTGCGTGTGAATAAAAAACCGCGGCGCGTAGCGCCGTGCCGCTTGGAATAGCTTTTTGCGCATCAATTTTGGACAATGTGTGAAATTTTTGACCCCAGGTCATGTCAGGTCAGGTCACCAGGTCAAGTTAACTGACCAAGCCTAAAAAAGTTTGCAATCATGTCCAGCCTGCAGTGTTTGTCAGAGAGGTTTTAAACTTGGTGGATTGCATGATGTTATGGGTGCCTACAATTTGTTTATCTCGAATTTTGTATATGCATGACCTAAGGTCAGGTCAGTAGCGTGACCTTTCCATTATAAGTCAATGGAGAAAAACGAAAATGCCTCTAGATCCGTGTGTACGCATAGGAACAGTCCAAATGTTTCAGAATCACAATGATTTGGACCACCCGTGACGACCAAGGTGTCTTTTTTTTTTGCTGATAACCTCTAGAAAGGTCATCCGAGGTCATTTGAGGCTACAAGCAGCTTTTTGCCAATAACTCTCGATTGGAAAGAGATAGAACACTGGGGTTACCCTAATTGTGTTTGTCTTGCCGAAACGCATCGACTGATATGCAACATGACCTTTTCCGGTCAGGTCATGACCTTGACCTGAGGTCAAATTTTGAAGTTGACCTTTCAAGGTCAAATTATAGTTCATTCGACGCGTCTCGGCGAGAGGAACACGATTCTGGCAATAGAAAAGTCCTAGATTTTTTAATCAAAAGTTATTGTCGAAAAACGCTTTTCGTAAAAACAGCTATTTTTGGAGTTTTTGCCCTCTGGAGGCTAAACCGTTGACCTAAGGTCATTTTTGATAATGACCTTATCAAAAGAAGAGTTCAAAAGCTATGGATTGCTTTTCCCAGTGTTCTTCTAGCTATCATAGTTCCTGAGATAATGGCATGTTTTCTGAAAAATATAATGACAATTCGCAAATTATGACCTTTAATGACCTCTAGTGACCCCAATATTGCTCTAAGAGGAAAAATGACTGAAATACTTTCAAACGCACGCATCAACAGCTATCGACTGCTTTTACCGCGTCTTTCTAGCCCTCTTAGTTTTTGAGTTAGAGGTGGGTCGTAACATGTGCCCCCCCCCCCCCGCCCACTAGGGCGAAGTTGGCTGAGACCGCCACTGGGGCGCGGGTTAAGCTAGGGACTCGGAATTCGGTGACTTTTCCTTGCTATTCATTAGGCACATTGTGTCAATATTTCTAGCTTGCGCTAGGCGCCTCTAGGACGAGTTTCTCAGGGGTAGTTTTGGCCCAGCTTTGACTGTTTCGACATTTGCCGCTAAGCAGCGACTTACTTAGGTTTGTACTGGTGATCAGTGGCACCATCCGTCATATGTATGCACCTTAAGACTATGTGACGTCATTTTACAACGAAAATATTTGAATAGGCAAATCCAGGTACCTGAGAAAGGGGGTAACATCAATGTACTTTCCCCCGTCCTAGCGTGCCTGAATCCGCCTATGCTCGAAAACGTGTATTTTGTGCTCATGTTGCGTATTTTACATGATATATGACACATTATGTCATAAGACACATGATATACCATGACAAAAACTCAAAACATCATCCCAAGTTAGCTTACCTGAATGACGAATCCGCCTATGATTTTTTAAATATCCAAAATACCGGGATATATATGAGGGCCCAGTCCATGAAGAAGGGACCCCTGAAGTTTCAACAAAATCGGTCAAAAAATAAAGAAGTTATAGCATTTTTAGTGATGAGGTGTAAAACGCGATTTTTTTAAAAATGTTTCTTCCAGGACCCCTAATTTTGAACTTTTTTTTACTTTTTATAGTTAATCTAAAAGTTGACGATGAAAGCAATCGAATGGCGTTTGTCTCATTAAGATCGGACATTTAGTTTTCGAGATATCAAGGGGGGGGGGCGAATCGATCCCCCTCCACCAGTTAACGTAGTCCAGAAAGTCCACCAATAATATTAAAGGGTTTCTTGGACAAGAAGTGAGTTTATATTGCAATGCCTTTACGGGCAATGTAAACTGAAAGCAAATATCGCCCGTGGACATTCACATGAACATATGCCATTAAACATATTTTAACGAAGCTGGCGATAATAGCCGTTTTCACGACGGCCATCTGGTCCACATTTGGTGCACATCTGGTACAGATTAGGTGCAGATTTGGTCAAATCAGGTTCAGTGTGTCTCTTAGCAGCTATCAGCTAGGGTTGCACTAATTGCTTATATGCCTGCTTTGTTATATTATCAGAGAGCATCATCGATTAAAACACTGAAATAAATTCATAAAATGAAGATATTTACTGTAAAAGAACTTAGGTGCAGATTTTGTCAAATCAGGTGCATTCGCCGGATAGCCCGTCGTGAAAACGGCTATTATAAATACGAATATGTATTATCTAAAGTCGTTATTTTTCCTCCTTTCGACGTAGAAAGCATTTGGGTCAACACACGACAGAATCGCTATACTAGCCGTTTTCGCGACGGGCATTGACAAATGCAACTAACTTGATCAATCTGCACAAACCTTTTAAACAAATATGTTCAGATCATGAATTTAATTTCAGTGTTTTACTCGATGATAATGTCTAAAGAATAAAAATGAGGAACACAAGCATCTTTGCAACCCAAACTGATAACTTTTAAGAAAACAAAATGAACACAATTTGACCAAATCTGCACCAAATCTGCACCTAATGTATAACACCAAATGTGTACCAGATGGCCGTCATGAAAACGGCTATTGTTTCGTGTCGTAAGTATGTACAGTCTGTCTTAAAAGTACCGCGCAAAGTGGCGGTGGATCCATCAAGCCTGACCGAGAAAGAGCCTGCTTTGATTTGAAAGTCACCGACCAATTGACCTAGGGAATGGACGAGGATGTCAATTGCTTCGGTGACCCAAATTTAGCAGGCCATTCCTCAGTCAGGCTCGATGGATCCACCGTCACTTTGCGCGGTACTTTTAAGACAGACTGTACGTTTGTTTACTTATTTGACCATTATTCGGATGTGCCGCCGTTCCTTTTTTTTCCAGACTGCGTTGTGTATGCTGTACGGGAAGGAGAAGGAGGAGGAGGACGCCGTGCTGACAGAGGCAGAGGCCAAGAGGAAGGAGGAGCTGGCCCGCGAGCTGCTGGACGTGCTACAGAAGGTGTACCCAGGTCAGCTGCAACGCACAGAGGGGCCATCTCTCAGTGACCTCGATCGCTCATCTCAGAGACAGTCCAAACCGGATCGCGATAAGATCTGTTGATGCATCTACCGTCCACACTCGTACGGCACTGATCGAAGGCAAACGTGCATGCTCTTTGATGATAAAGCTCCATTCTGCGATATGCCCGGGTTGCAGAGCAAAAACGGCCGCTGTGTACAGTCTGTCTTAAAAGTACCGCGCAAAGTGACGGTGGATCCATCAAGCCTGACCGAGAAAGGGCATGCTTTAGTTTGAAAGTCACCGACCAATTGACCTAGGGAATGGACGAGGATGTCAATTGCTTCGGTGACCCAAATTTAGCAGGCCCTTCCTCAGTCAGGCTCGATGGATCCACCGTCACTTTGCGCGGTACTTTTAAGACAGACTGTACATATAGCACGGCCGCTCGGGCGGTCCGCCGCGGCTGCCGGCCGGGTTGGAGCCTTGACGTGTATCGGAGTGATCTGAGGCTCCGGCGGGCGGGCTGCCGTTACACTCGGTGGTGCTGTGAGGAGACCGGGGTAGGGATTGGTGCCGAGGTCACTACCGGTTGTCCTGTCTCCAGCGAATGGCAGCGGTCCAGTCAGTACAGCTTACGTATCTGGTTATAGATGTCATATTCGTCCGATCTCCTGCAAATGTCCTACGGGACCCACGCTATTGTGTATTGCAGCCATGGACGGCAGCACATTGACCACAGTAAACCGGGCCCCAGCCAGTTCCGACTTCTGAGTCTGTTTCAAAGAAACAGCACCACTAAATTTGTCAAAATGTCTAGCCATCTCGTTTGCGCTACTTCGAGCGAAAAGCCGCGGCGCTGGCCTCCCGCGATGGATTTGTGCCGCATCCGGCCGCTCCTGCAGGTATTTTGTCGCGTCTCAAGGACAGGCCGTAAACTCTCGGCTTAGCCACGGTCCTTCCATGTCACGATCGCTCTCAGCTGTTAGTAATGCTTATAGAGTGGGCTGGCTTCGCAGAGTTGCAGTGCACTTGTCACTTGCGGAACTTCCATGGTCATTGAATATGAAGTCATTTTGAGACGTTTTATTGTGTGCAGTTTATAAACATAATTGCACTGAACAGATTTTCAAGGCTGGTCAGTGCCATTACCGGCTGCCGCGCTGTATCTACAAGGACTCAGTATAAACCAGCTGGTGACCCGAGGACGTATTTGTTCCCCCAGGCCAGAGTCGCCTGCGCGGCGTGCTGCTCTACGAGCTGCAGACGGCCATCCTCCGCAAGGCGCAGATCGACGTCGAGGGTGGCCGCCTGAAGGCGCCAGAGTGGAGGACGCTGGCTCAGGTGAGCGTCGATACCAACCAGATTACCTACCATCGCAGTGCCACTTGGAAAGCATGTCCTGCACTTAAAACTAGCGTAGGTAATATGCGTCTACTCGTATAAAGATCGAGGTTAGCATAAATAGTCCTACCTTAACCGTCTCATCGTTCGAGCCGCCGAATGAGTATTAAAGAAGCCGAGTCAATATTCGGGAGTGCTGTTGAAAGCATTAGGACGATAGAAAATGTAAAGGGCAGAAGCCGTATGTGTGATTGCGGAATTGCGTAGTTTTGCTGTGTGTCATGTCGTATCTGACATGATCTCGATTGTTCGTCTACTGAATTCCATCCCCCTGGGAGTGCCCTCGGACGCCGCTGCCCGTATCATATTTCACCGGATTATGAGACGTGTCATGTAAGTTGTAACATGAGCGGGTGCAGGGCGCCACGTCGTACATCCGCCAGTACATGGTTTATCTGCTCACTAATCTCAGGCTCCGACCGACCGACAGATTTGTTGCCTCTTCGTTGGAACTTGCAGTAAAGCTGTTTGACATTGTTTCAGTGTTCAGTTTGGCAGTACGTTCCTGATTCGGCGCCGGTAGCCGACAGGTGAAATGTGGTACGGAAGTTTAAAAGTTTAAATTTAGATTCGATACCATGATCCGTTATCACCTGGTCGGTGTATCTAGACGAAGGACATGGCACACGACTGCGGATTGTTGTATATTAGGTTGCATCGGTGGACAGGGCCAGTTGTGAGATGTCGGTTGGTAGATCGGTTGCGGTGGCGCCCGCTCATCTCCAGGACTAGGACCGGCTGGCTGACCTAGAAGCCGCCTCGGCTGCTCAGGACCTGTCGGACCGTTCCGCGGGTGCTCCGTTTGACGGTCACGCAGGTGTGAGGCTCGCTCAGAGGGATCATTTGTCAGGTGACACGGTGATTTGTCATTGAAGCCGTCCACCGTTCGTCACTGTAGACCACGGTCACCGCTCTCACGGCCACACGGTAGAACGTGTGTCCTGTCCTCCGCCATCATGACAGGCCAAAATGAGGGCATTGGTGACAAGACCCTACATTTGGTGATTTCTCTGATCATAGAACATGCCTGAGTAGTGAGTATTTCACTCCAATTCATAATGGACAACATTTACCACTATTGGAAAGTATTTGAATTTCGTTGAGCAGCTTACGAATACCGCGAAATAATAATTTCGTCCAACGGTATTTTGTTCAAACGTTCACTTTTATCTTGACTTTTATTTGGTTTGATTTCAAATAAAGCACATACCTAGGTAGAAGGGATTCGGAGCTACGCAGGTACTTCTTGAGACGACTTTCGCATATTTTTGTCTCCTATGTGTGAAGGCAGGACTAATGCTTTTCTCATGTTTTCGATAAGAAGCTTTCAGCTCTGGGATAAATAGTGTGCAGTGCAACGGCGCTGTATTATGACAAGGCAGCAAAACCACGGATTTAGCTATTTGCTGCCCTTTATATTCTCTCATAGAATGAATCATGCTGTGATGGTAGCACATATTTTCACACCGGTCGCGGTGAATTAAACGGCCATCTTCCCACTGCTCTCCCACCTTGAGTACGTATTACGCACGGTGTACAGTTGACCTCAGAATGATGTTCCACTTCTAAGAAGCCTTCAGTTCACTGGAACGCTAGGTTGTGCCGTTTATCACGCAGTTAAGCGTGTCAATTTCGAGCTTTGGGTCGTAACATTTACCCGTGAGCTCAGCCCGTGCGATGCGGTACAGCCTACCACTCCAGGCAACTGATTGTGAAAAGTGGAACATCGTTCTCTAGTCAACTGCACTACGTAGTACGTACCGACCCCTCCGACCTCCGTTTGACTTCAGATCCATGCACCCGTCATTCTGACCTCTCTATCTATCCCTCTGATCTCAGAACCCGCCCATTTGACCAATGCATGGGTCCCTCAGATTTCAGATTTCTGTACCGGGTCCCTATGACTCCTGACTGACTTCTGTGTCGGCTTCTCCATCTGACCTCTGGCCCCTGCACCGCCCCCTCTGACCTCTGACCCCCGCCCCCAGACGTGTATGGGCTACCTGGAGGAGTGTGTGGCCATCCTGGAGCGCGAGCCGACGGTGACCACGGAGCGCCACCTGGCGGCACAGGCGGCAGGAGAGCTGGAGGCGCTCACCAAGGTGCTGGCCGTGGCCGGCTACAAGGCCGTCATGGCCGGCGACGTCTGAGCGCGTCCGTTCACGGCTCAGTGCCGTCTGATCGCGTCCGTCCGTTCAGCGTACCTACCGGCACTGATCGGGAGTCGGGCGCTGAGCTGGCCAGGGGCCCTGAGATGAGGGCAGCAGAGACGGGATAGGTTTTGCTAAAAATCGGCCAGAGATTATCAGTCGGAGCTTTGTGATTTGTTTTTACATTTTGAAATACGATTTTTGGAAAGTTGTGAACTTTGAATAAATGATGATGTGTTGCATATGAATGTGGATTGTTTGAGTTTTTCGTACTGGTACGTTTGACTACTACATAAGTCCTAAGCGCCGTCTTCTGACTTCCGTCTTCGCTATTTGCTTTAGGTACCCATATTTGAGTTTGTCATGAATACCGACCCCATGGGAGAATGCTGTAACTAAATATGACAACATTCACTTACGTACGAGTATGTATGCACATCGTGCAATTGGGCTGATTCTGATTCTGCTGAATTTTGCATGCTGATTCTGGTGAAATAAGTGCTGATGCTAACTGATCACTGCTAACTGATGAGTCTATTCTATCTACCGACGCCTTCGGCTTAAATAAGCTTATCTCTTTAGTATAGGCAGCGATAGTTGTTAGGGCGGCCTTTACCTAATTTTAATGGAAGCCGTGCTTCTTCACATTTTTCCTGTATGAATGCATAGTACGCCTTCAGCTGTTAATCCTGTTAGCGGCCTTACCACACCTACCTACATATGTATGAACGTACTCTTACGTGCCTCCACTGATATACGCTATACCCACTGAATGTTCCGACTCACCGGCGCGGGGGCCGCTCGGACCGGTACCGATGCGGAGCCGATGGACAAAAAGTCCCAGACAGATGCGGGCAGAATGTCGAGCCACCACGGCATCGGTCGGGTGCCGGGCGGCGCCGCTGCTCTAGCCGGTGGCCACAGGCTTAGAGACCCGAATCGAACCTCGCCTCTTCGCGTTCCGAGACCGTTCAGAGCCCGTGCCATCCTCCTGTCTTATCAGGCGCATTGGGTAGAAATGTGACGCCGCGCGGGGCTCCGTGTATGACGCCGCGCGGGGCTCCGGGTATGACGCCGCGCGGGGCTCCGGGTATGACGCCGCGTGGGGCTCCGGGTATGACGCCGCCCAATGCACAGCGGGCGGGGCGTTTTTACGCGCGTTGCGGAACACTGCGGACGCCGGACACGCGTTGACTCTCAAGGACGCTTGGATGGTCGTCGACTGTGGTTATGATGGATGAGGAGATTCCGTGATGCTCAATGCACTACTGGATGAAATGGCTGTATGCTGCGCCAGAACCGTCCTGCCCAAGTGACGGCCCGAACCGTCCTGCATACTGATCACGGCCTAAGGTGACACTACAAAAGGAGAAAGAATAACGCTGATTACTCTTTGTTAAAATCTGCATTTAGCAGCTAAATTTTAGTCTCAGTAATGAATCTTTGCATGTCGTTTCTTGCATTTCAACGATTAGCTCACGTTTCAGTAGGTACTAGGATTGTGCTGTACGTGCTGATGCACGTTACACAACAGTGCCCTGTGACGTTCATCCATCAGCCAAATGCCAATGTAGCTAATGTGGCGCGTTGATCTGCCTGCACGGGAAGCATAAACCCCGAGTCTCGTCCGTGCAACGCAGCCAAGCAAACTGACAGATGATCAGGCATGTTATTCACCATTTATTACATATTAGTCAGGCTGCTTGCACCTCCGTTCAATGCTTCAACTTCTAACGTTCAAAGTAGTTGGTCTTAAAATTTGACCAGCGTCGTAATAAACAAATGAATTGCCATATAAATGAACGGAAATGTTATGAACTGAGCTGCAATATCTTTGAGCTTTACCGTTTAATGACCATTTGCCGGGTTAACAACCTAAATGTTAGGAAGAACCGGGGTTTCAAAAAAAAAAAAAAATCAGCCACTAGAGGAATTGCTACCGCTGCCCCAGAAGAGCGAATACGAACTACAATGCGAAATGGCTGAGTTGACCCAGGTAACTGGATTAACAAAGCCATGCTCTCCAACAAACGTCGATCTCAAAAGCACCTGCTAATGCAGCACACGCGCACACACGCACGACCACACCACTCCAATGTGAGCAACCACACACACACACAGCTCCAGTTTGGCACCTTTCACTCGCCCCGCGCCCCGTCCCGCCTCAGCGGATCACCACACACGGGTGGCACTTCTCCAGGTCCACCAGGAAGGTGGGCATGCAGGGGGCGCAGGCCCCCTCCGGCGGGTGCCTCAGGCTCAGCTGGAAGCCCTTCTGGTCGGGTTTCAGTCGGACGGCGGGCCCGTTCGGGGTGGCCAGAGCGGCGATCGCCAGCAGCACGGACGGGCTGCCGACGGTGCGCCGCGACCCCTGCGCGGTGCGGCGCGGCTCCAGCGAGGCGATCCGCATCAGCAGCGAGGTCAGCGGGTCAGCCGCCTCCGGAACGGACTCGCTCTTCGGCGCCGAGGGGGTCCTCCGCCTCGGCGTGGTGCGCGGCGAGACGGTGGTGGGCCGGACGGTGAAGCGGAACGGGCGCCGGGTCGTCCGGGTGTTCTGCGCGCCCCTGGCAGAGAACAGCGCCCGACGCTTCGTCGTCGGCGTGGGCCGTTTAGTGGTTACCGCTGGCCGTTTGGTGGTCACCGCTGGCCGTTGGGTAGTCGTCCGCCTTTTGGTAGGTCGTCTGGTGGTTACTATTGGCCGTTTGGTAGTTACCGTTGGCCGTTGGGTTGTCGTTCGTCTCTTGGCAGGACGTTTGGTCGTGGTCCGTGTTGTTCTCGGTCGCTGCGTGGTTGTCAGCGTTGCTGGCCGTGTCGTTGTCAGGCGCCTTATGGCTGGTCGTTTGGTGAACAGTCTCCGTGTTGTTGGCCGTTTTGTCGTCGTTCGTCGGGTTGTGGTTGGTCTCGATGTGGTTGTGGTCGGCGTGGACGTGGTTGTTGGACGTTTCGTAGTTGAAGTTCGCTGTGGCCACTTTGGCAGTGGCCGTTTTGTGGTGGTTGACTGCCTGCTGATTGGAGAAGCTCGGCTCCACTTGAAGACCGTCCTTTTAGTTGGCTCGGTCTTTGGCTTCGCGGAAGTGGAGGGAGGCTTCCACTTTGGAAAGGTTCGCCTCGTAGTTGGGACGGTCGTAGTCGTCGTCGGACGTTCCGTTGTGGATGTTCGTCGTTTCCAGAACGGCACCGGTCGCTCCGTTGTCGTGGTTTGTTGTTTGCCAAACGGCGATGGCCGTGCTGTTGTTGAAGTCGTCCGTTTCCAAAACGGAAGTGGTCGTTTTGTTGTGGTTGTTGTAGTTTGCTGTTTCGCGAACGGCGACGGCCGTGGCGTTGTCGAGGTTCGCTGTTTCCAGAACGGAGGTGGCCGTTTTGTTGTCGTAGTGGTTGTCTTTGCCGAGGCGACCTCTCGCTTCTTGGCATCATTCGTTGCACTGACGGCAGTCCCGAAGGAAAAGCCGAATCTCTTGGGCGCTTTTTCAGCACTTCTTCGTGCACGGATGCCCTTGTGTTCTATAAGATGTCGACCCAGATGTTCGTACACATTTAGTGCCGCGTTTTCGATCTCGTTTGCAATGACCCTAGCATCTTCAAGCACCGTGGTCTTTACGCCATCTGCAAGAAATGTTGTGAAAGCAAATGTTACAAACCATCTTAATATGTTTTAGATATTTGCTTGCCCTTACATATACATAATATATTTGAAAATCGATTTTCTTATTAAAGCCATTATACTTTATATCCTATAAAAAGAATTGAGAGAAAGAGGAGAGAGAGAGAGAGAGAGAGAGAGAGAGAGAGAGAGAGAGAGAGAGAGAGAGAGAGAGAGAGAGAGAGAGAGAGAGAGAGAGAAAGAGAGAGAGAGAGAGAGAGAGAGAGAGAGAGAGAGAGAGAGAGAGAGAGAGAGAGAGAGAGAGAGAGAGAGAGAGAGAGAGAGAGAGAGAGAGAGAGAGAGAGAGAGAGAGAGAGAGAGAGAGAGAGAGAGAGAGAGAGAGAGAGAGAGAGAGAGAGAGAGAGAGACAGTCAGACAGACAGACAGACAGACAGACAGACAGACAGACAGACAGACAGACAGACAGACAGACAGACAGACAGACAGACAGACAGACAGACAGACAGACAGACAGACAGACAGACAGACAGACAGAGACAGAGACAGAGACAAAGACAGACAAACAGAAACAGACAGACAGACAGAAAGAATAGTGATAAAGGATGACGCACGACCCGGTAAACCACAAGCTGGTTATCCCCGCGGCACATGTTCGAATCGCACGTACCTTGCGAAGGGGACAGACGACTCCTCGCTGTCAGAATGCCCTCGGCTCTCTGCGAAAACGTTGTGTATTTTCATCAATGAGTACCTAAAATTATTATCAAACTCAGTGAACGTAACCTTGAGCTGTCATACCACTGATAATTGAGAGATGTTTTGTGACATTCAATAACGAATGACCACCGTAGGTAACACGACATTCACAAACATCTGCGCTAGGAAAAATGTTATTTAATCAGCATGCCACACCAGGTAGCACTATTAGGCAGCTGCCCTTTTCTTTATGGTTCGGTTAACTGGTGAATATTGCATGCAGTTATATCAGGGTCGGCGAAGCAGCCACTGATATTATATCAACGGTGCAATAAAAATATCTAACTCAATATAATAAATAATACAATTTACACTACTATTAAATGGTGGTAAATAAATGGTCATGAAAACGTGTTTCTATAAAGGGTGAAGCCTGTCTAGCTACATTCGATTTAAAGCTGGCTGCATGTCGAACGGTTAAGACCTACAAAATTGCTGTAATTGCTGTAAATTGCTTCTTATTAGTCCCTATGTTTCACCACGATAAGCATAAAACGCACCGAATGTGCTTACGTTATGTGCGTATATGATATCTGGGTATCTCACTGATCAACGCTTTGCTGACATACACCTAGATAATGTTATGAAACAGTGGAGTGCAGGGATCATAAAGACTCTTATCCTGGTGTAAGCTAAAGAGGAAGATCTGCCAAGCATTTGACAGGACGGCGATGGCAACATATGCCTAGTCTGGGTGGGAGGGTGGCGTCAGAAACCAGCTTTGGGGCCAGGGAAAATGGAGGGAGAACGGAGAGTGGTCACATTTAGGGCCTTGGTGGTCACTACACCTGATTGGGGAGCTGTTGAATAATGTGGCGTCCCATAGTGAGGTGCAGTGAATCAGTGACGCAGTGATGCATCTCCTCTCACGATTAGGACCCGTCACTAGTCACTACTGGTGTGAGCCCTAGACTCGGGACAGGTCCTGGCCGGGCAGCCCGCCGCTGATACAGACGGTGGTCCGGGCAGGGAGACCGGACCGCCGCAGCGGACCGGCCTCGAGCAACCGAGTGTGAACTGTGAAATAGGATCTGTCGCTCGCGGCGACCGGTTCGGAATCCAGTTACCAGCGCAAGTCAACGACTGGGGAGCTGGCCAGGCCAGTCGGCAAGCGACGCGGTGCCTATCCGTAGCTAATGGTATAGGTTCGGCAAATTAGGTACGCGCTATAGTGTTCCTATACTCACGACCGGAACCATTGTTCCATCGAATTATAGGAATTTGTATCCAATGCATATTCTGACCATAGAGATCTTATATACATAGAGATGACACGCCTATGTTAAAGCACTGGATTTCGTGGCGATTCAGTGGGTCTTTTTAAGCAAGGTTTTCTGGGGTGCCATGGCCCGTGACTTGCATTTTGTAAGGATTCGGTCAAGGAGATTGTGTTCACACCCGCTTATTTTTAAGTGCAGCTTTTCTTTTTTGTCTAGCTGTGACGCTTTCGAGCGTTATTATTGAAATAAAATTAGGCATGTTTTAACCTTATGCTCGTATCAGGTACTACATGTATCATTAACCCTCGCCGGCCGACGGGGGGGGGGCGGGTGCCGCCCCCCCCCCCTAGGGGTTTTCACGATAGCTCCGAACACGCCGGCGATAGAGAGCTGAAACTTGGCATACCTGACCTTTAATCCAAGCCGCATCTTCTGACACCAACCGCATTTTCAGGTCAGGTCAGGTCACTGATCTGTGACGTCATAAGTGAACCTCTGCACAGTCCTCAGATGTCGCAACTTCGCAACGCCGTCAGTGCCAGAGGAACTTTCACAGGGAGATGAAACTTACAGGATGTAGTATCCTCCAGAGGTCTCACAACTTGTATATCTCGGATTTTCCCTAAAAATCACATGAGGTCAGGTCGGCCATGTGACCTCACCATTAGGTATAAGTCAATGGGGAAAAATGAAAACTGCTATTTTAGCGCCGAGAACTATCTCAAACTGTCTCAAGCACATGGAATCGTGATTTATTGCACGCCTTGCAAGAAATCACTTTGCAAGTTTGCTTCACTTTTGCATTGTTGACATTGTGTGACGTCATTTATGGTCACTTGGGTCATTAGAGTTTTTCATCAATAACTCCCCATCCAATTGAGTTAGCGAGTCGGGAAAGCCACCAATAAACTCAGGAAGACCTGCCGATTCGAGTAATATGTAACATGACCTCTTTTAACCAGCTTCGTGATCTGGGGGCGCTGACCTGCCCTTGACCCGAGGTCAACACCTCAAGTTGACCTCACCCGAACAAAAAGTATACCATTCGACGCGCCTGAGCGAGGCGAACACTATGATGCCAAAATCGCGGCTCTCCGACCGTTTTTTGCGAAGTTATGAAAACTGAACCCTTGCTCTTGGTCACTTGCCCTGACCTCAGAAGGCACCGGTTGACCTGAAACCTTAAAATCGGGTACCAGTCGCTGCGTCTCGTAACGGCGCACACGCTTGCTTTTTCCGCGACGCTCTAGCTTCATCAGGGGCGAAACGGCGAGGGAAATCGTACCCCCCCCCCCTCGGCCGGCGCGTACGTAGAAAACCAATAGGTCCGGCGAGGGTTAATGTATCATTGAATGGGAACATGCAACATATGTATACTTGAGCTTGCACCGTGCTCAGAAAGGTTCAGAACAGCTGTTTTCACGAAGGTTGACCGAAAGCGCCAAACTTGACCAAATCTCAAGAAACCTACCCTGAAAATTCCATGAACCTCGCCCAAATGACATTAGACCTGTGACCTTTTTGGGGGGGACCATGTCAGGGGGCCATAAAACATACATCGCACAACCCTAGTAAAGTTGGTTCATGTGCTGACCCTTGGTGACCTGACCTGTGACCTGACATGGATCAGTGACCTCTAATAGCAACATATATACTAGGCAACGTAAGCCCTATTGCTGATTTTCGACAAAATGCGTTTTACTCTTTGTTATAGCGCATTCCCTAGAAGACCTGTGAACGGCGAAACATTTTATCTTTGACCTGACCTGTGACGTCATCGGTGACCCCGAGGTCAATGAAATTGGAGTTCCGTCAATGAATTTGACAGGGCTATCGAACATCGTTTGAATGTTACGGATCCGTCCAGTAGTTTCGGAGATACGGGAGGGGGGGGCAAAAAATGCCCCCCTCCCCCACCGCGCGGAAGGTGGCCGGGAGGTCCACCGCCTGCCGGGTTGATGAGAGCCTGAATGAGAGAGAATGTTTTTAGGCGAGCTTTTAAGGAATTCAATAAAAACACAAAATGAAATCATGCTACAAATTTCATTGCTTACCTCAGGAATGAAATCAGCCAGGAAAGAACAGCAATATTTTTAACCATTAAAAAGCCTTTTGGGGCGACCAACGGAGCGAGCGAGAGGGTGGGCCTTGGACAAGCGAAATTGCAAGGGACACCTCCAACTAACTTGTGCACTGCACCCTACTAACCGGTCCCTAGCGATGTGCCAAATTTGAGCGCAATCGGCCTAGCCGTTCTCGAGATCTGGAAGCGGCACCCTGCGCGTGCGCACGTGCAAAATGGGTCCCAACTGACTTTTGCACGGCACCCTACTAACTGGTCCCTAACCATGTACCAAATTTCAGCACAATCGGTTCAGCCGTTCTCGAGATCTGGAATCGACCCCTGCACGTGCGCACGTGCAGCAGCACCCCAACTGTGGCACATGGATATGCATTGCCTAGTGGGTGCCTACCTACATACCAAGTTTCAGCGCAATCGGCCAAGTAGTTACCAAGATATTGCAACAATTACAAAACTGACACCTTTTCGTTTTGCACGTGGCACGTGCATAAGCGGTCACCCACATGCATCGAGAATGGTCCAATACTTGGTAGAAGGAATGAAGCTACCCTACAAAAATTATCGCATGTAAATCGGTCAAGTGGTTGTTGAGATATAAGCCTCGCAAAAGCGTAACCACGGCCGGCCGGCCGCTTATACTCAGACATTTCCGTTAATCTACGAAAGACTACGCTCGCTTCGCTCGCTCCGTATTGATTTCTTCAGACTAACAATGCCTCAGCCATATTGGCACGCTACTGGCTGAAAATAAGTTGCTTAAAAAGACCCACTGAATCGCCACGATTTTAAGAGCATGTCATCTCTATGTATATAAGATCTCTATGATTCTGACATGCAGTAGGTAAAAGGCTTTCCTACATGCCGGGGTATGTCTTAAGCACAGCACGAGCCGGGCAGTAAAACTATGACCAAGAAACTGTCCGTGTCAAAATGCCATGTTATTTGATAGGCCGGGCAGGAAACAAAAGTTTACTGCCCGGGTTTACTGCCCAGGGCAATGACCTCTAAACTACAGTTTATCGCATTAGCCCAGAGGTATAATTGACAGGGAATGTATAATTGACATCATTATTGCATGTTGCCGCGTAAAAATAGATAACTAACATTTTTTGGTAAAAAATATCTGCTCTGCTTATCAAGGGTTTTGAAATATTTTGTATTGGTTACAAAGCCGAAATTATGGTAAAATATGCGCCTATTTATCGAAATCTGTTATCGCTTGTTGTCTTATCTTCGTTTGATATGTCCACTGATACCTACCTTGGGCCTAATTTATTGCGTTATCATTTGACAGTTGTAGTCCTTTCCTCGAAACAAACATGTAAAATATGAAAAATATAGGTCATGTATTTCACGAAAGTTTAGCCATAGGGCATCAACAAAGTACGATTACATAAATAAAGATCTTGCAAGAGCACTGGAAAATTGACGTTTATTCACTAGGAATATTATACCTTCTTCTTGTTCTTATGTCGTGGCAAATTATTCATGCATTACCTATGTTTCTTGGATATCCAGTTGTGCCATTCTGAGTTGATATTTTCAGACGCGATTCTTTTTGAAGTAAGATGCTTTGATGCATTTTCTTCTATAAATTTCCTTTAAAGCTTTATCCACAGCAGTAGCGCAATCACTGTTAGGAAATTATGGACAAAACAATTGTATAAAAGTGTCACCAAAACCTGTCGAAACTACTTAGCAGGTATGCGGCATGTAGGAAAAATCTTACTGACCTCAGCCGTACGAAATTATTTGGAAACTCGGTTTGCAAAATTGACTCCGGCCCTCGTGCTTCGCACTCGGGCCTACGTCAATTTTGCAAACCTCGTTTCCAAATAATTTCGTCGGCCCGGTCAGTAATATATAATCCTCGCTGGATGATGAATGGTTGGGCGCCATCCACAGATAACCTTCTCCTTTGGAGAGCGCTAATACTGTTGTCACTGAATTTCTAACCAGGGCCCAATCTTACCAATGCCGTGGATGCAGATGCCGTGGATGCCTACCACGGCGGCTGATCCACGGCACTCCATTTACCCAATCTCACCAATGCCGTGCCACGGCATTTCTATTCACAGCATTTTGCCCACGGTACAATTCAGCGCCAGCAGAAAACACGCAACGTGATTGGTCAATTCTTGTCACCTTCGCTATCGGAAATTGTGCGTATTGCTTGTGAACAAGTATAGCTCTCTATTTAAAGTTTTGTCGGGCGTTTTTTTTTGTTTTAGAGCCATACATATGTGTGAAGGATAAGTTATTTGTGGAAAACGTGATAGCAAACTATGAAAAACTAAAGCCTGCCTAAAGGATTCTTCTGAAAAGCGGATTACTGGCCTAGTAAACTTCCGCGAGGACATTCTCGCGCTGAGAAAATCGAGTGGATTAGATTTCAACTTCGTTTCGCTGCTCATCATTTCTATTTAATTGCTGTTAAGATATTGCAACAATTTTGAGATAACATTATTGAAGTAACGACCTAGTGATAGCTCCGCTGTTGTTTCTAAGACATTGGAATAATGCAATTGAAATGCAGCTCGTAAAGTTTAAACTTTGGGTACGGTACATGCACCCGGCAAGCTCAAGCTATAGCCTTATTTGCTGCTTTTTACGAGCACGATAACAAAAGGAATTACTCAAAATATTGAAGAAACCCGTCTACATCTCAAAACCATAACATATCAAGAAAAAGGCATTCAGTTCAGAAGTCAGATTGAGTGAGACGCATGAAGACAGCATGCTCCGTAGCTGTCTGTGCCAGACAGAAAGTGGTAAAATATGCATTGTGAGTGCTGATACTTGTTTGACAAGTTTACGGTATTTGATTGTTTTAAATATTTACTTAGAAATCATGAAGGATGTTTGTGAGACGTCCGGACGGGGTGAACACTGAAACACCCATATTATAGCATGTATAGATAGGTTTGGCATTGGTATGATTGGGCCCAGATGCTAAAATCGCCTCCACGATCTCGTATGGATTTGAAAAATAAGACCATATAATGAATAAACATGTTTATTTTTATGGATTTGAGGGTGATTTTATCCCTGGAAAATACATGTTGATTAAATATCTTCAAACAAAGGAGCACACAGTTTAATTGTCATACATGGGACACATGGGCCCAATCTTATAAAGGTTGTGCTACCAAATGGCGTACTATCATTCCACCCCACTCTATTTACGGCACCCTATTCACGCAATCTTATAAAGAGAAATGTAACGGAAGTTGGCACAGATTCAGCACAGATTCAGCACAGCACAGATTCGGTAGGGGGAAAAAAGGCCCCGGTAGAGGGAAACCTTTATGACCCGTTTTCCCCTAGAAATGACGTCACAAAGAGGTAAAAATGGGTATCAATCGAAAGCTCTCGTTTACCCAGACACAGTCCTGCAGGAAAATTCCACTTTTTCCCCATAGGAAAGTTTTTACGGGAAAATCAAAATTTCGGGTCAATGGGGGGTCCCCCCCGATTTCGTTCAAAATCGGCACACAGGTGCCCCACCACCAGCCGAGAAACTTTCCCCAAAACGGTCCCCGTTGCATTGACGTTTAAGGCCCTTAAAGCCCCGTAAACTCGTAAAAAATCCGTAAATTCGCCCTTGTACGGCCAAAAACGGGGCGCTAGGGTAAAAATGGGTATCAATCGAAAGCTCTCGTTTACCCAGACACAGTCCTGCAGGAAAATTCCACTTTTTCCCCATAGGAAAGTTTTTACGGAAAAATCAAAATTTTGGGTCAATGGGGGGTCCCCCCCGATTTCGTTCAAAATCGGCACACAGGTGCCCCACCACCAGCCGAGAAACTTTCCCCAAAACGGTCCCCGTTGCATTGACGTTTAAGGCCCGTAAAGCCCCCTAGACTCGTAAAATATCCGTAAAATCGCCTTTGTACGGACAAAAAAGTGGTGCTATGGTAAAAATGGGTATCAATCGAAAGCTCTCGTTTACCCAGATACAGTCCTGCAGGAAAATTTCACTTTTTCCTCATAGGAAAGTTTTTACGGGAAAATCAAAATTTTGGTTCAATGGGGGGTCCCCCCCGATTTCGTTCAAAATCGGCACACAGGTGCCCCACCACCAGCCGAGAAACTTTCCCCAAAACGGTCCCCGTTGCATTGACGTTTAAGGCCCTTAAAGCCCCGTAAACTCGTAAAAAATCCGTAAATTCGCCCTTGTACGGCCAAAAACGGGGCGCTAGGGTAAAAATGGGTATTAATCGAAAGCTCTCGTTTACCCAGACACAGTCCTGCAGGAAAAGTCCACTTTTTCCCCATAGGAAAGTTTTTACGGTAAAATCAAAATTTCGGGTCAATGGGGGGTCCCCCCCGATTTCGTTCAAAATCGGCACACAGGTGCCCCACCACCAGCCGAGAAACTTTCCCCAAAACGGTCCCCGTTGCATTGACGTTTAAGGCCCTTAAAGCCCCGTAAACTCGTAAAAAATCCGTAAATTCGCCCTTGTACGGCCAAAAACGGGGCGCTAGGGTAAAAATGGGTATCAATCGAAAGCTCTCGTTTACCCAGACACAGTCCTGCAGGAAAATTCCACTTTTTCCCCATAGGAAAGTTTTTACGGGAAAATCAAAATTTCGGGTCAATGGGGGGTCCCCCCGATTTTGAACGAAATCGGGGGGGACCCCCATTGACCCAAAATTTTGATTTTCCCGTAAAAACTTTCCTATGGGGAAAAAGTGGAATTTTCCTGCAGGACTGTATCTGGGTAAACGAGAGCTTTCGATTGATACCCATTTTTACCATAGCACCACTTTTTTGTCCGTACAAAGGCGATTTTACGGATATTTTACGAGTCTAGGGGGCTTTACGGGCCTTAAACGTCAATGCAACGGGGACCGTTTTGGGGAAAGTTTCTCGGCTGGTGGTGGGGCACCTGTGTGCCGATTTTGAACGAAATCGGGGGGGACCCCCCCATTGACCCGAAATTTTGATTTTCCCGCAAAAACTTTCCTATGGGGAAAAAGTAGAATTTTCCTGCAGGACTGTGTCCGGGTAAACGAGAGCTTTCGATTGATACCCATTTTTACCCTAGCGCCCCGTTTTTGGCCGTACAAGGGCGAATTTACGGATTTTTTACGAGTTTACGGGGCTTTAAGGGCCTTAAACGTCAATGCAACGGGGACCGTTTTGGGGAAAGTTTCTCGGCTGGTGGTGGGGCACCTGTGTGCCGATTTTGAACGAAATCGGGGGGGACCCCCCATTGACCCGAAATTTTGATTTTCCCGTAAAAACTTTCCTATGGGGAAAAAGTAGAATTTTCCTGCAGGACTGTATCTGGGTAAACGAGAGCTTTCGATTGATACCCATTTTTACCATAGCACCACTTTTTTGTCCGTACAAAGGCGATTTTACGGATATTTTACGAGTCTAGGGGGCTTTACGGGCCTTAAACGTCAATGCAACGGGGACCGTTTTGGGGAAAGTTTCTCGGCTGGTGGTGGGGCACCTGTGTGCCGATTTTGAACGAAATCGGGGGGGACCCCCCATTGACCCGAAATTTTGATTTTCCCGTAAAAACTTTCCTATGGGGAAAAAGTGGAATTTTCCTGCAGGACTGTGTCCGGGTAAACGAGAGCTTTCGATTGATACCCATTTTTACCCTAGCGCCCCGTTTTTGGCCGTACAAGGGCGAATTTACGGATTTTTTACGAGTTTACGGGGCTTTAAGGGCCTTAAACGTCAATGCAACGGGGACCGTTTTGGGGAAAGTTTCTCGGCTGGTGGTGGGGCACCTGTGTGCCGATTTTGAACGAAATCGGGGGGGACCCCCCATTGACCCAAAATTTTGATTTTTCCGTAAAAACTTTCCTATGGGGAAAAAGTGGAATTTTCCTGCAGGACTGTGTCTGGGTAAACGAGAGCTTTCGATTGATACCCATTTTTACCATAGCACCACTTTTTTGGCCGTACAAGGGCGAATTTACGGATTTTTTACGAGTTTACGGGGCTTTAAGGGCCTTAAACGTCAATGCAACGGGGACCGTTTTGGGGAAAGTTTCTCGGCTGGTGGTGGGGCACCTGTGTGCCGATTTTGAACGAAATCGGGGGGGACCCCCCCCATTGACCCAAAATTTTGATTTTCCCGTAAAAACTTTCCTATGGGGAAAAAGTGGAATTTTCCTGCAGGACTGTATCTGGGTAAACGAGAGCTTTCGATTGATACCCATTTTTACCATAGCACCACTTTTTTGTCCATACAAAGGCGATTTTACGGATATTTTACGAGTTTAGGGGGCTTTACGGGCCTTAAACATCAATGCAACGGGGACCGTTTTGGGGAAAGTTTCTCGGCTGGTGGTGGGGCACCTGTGTGCCGATTTTGAACGAAATCGGGGGGACCCCCCATTGACCCGAAATTTTGATTTTCCCGTAAAAACTTTCCTATGGGGAAAAAGTGAACTTTTCCTGCAGGACTGTGTCTGGGTAAACGAGAGCTTTCGATTGATACCCATTTTTACCCTAGCGCCCCGTTTTTGGCCGTACAAGGGCGAATTTACGGATTTTTTACGAGTTTACGGGGCTTTAAGGGCCTTAAACGTCAATGCAACGGGGACCGTTTTGGGGAAAGTTTCTCGGCTGGTGGTGGGGCACCTGTGTGCCGATTTTGAACGAAATCGGGGGGGACCCCCCATTGACCCAAAGTTTTGATTTTCCCGTAAAAACTTTCCTATGGGGAAAAAGTGGAATTTTCCTGCAGGACTGTATCTGGGTAAACGAGAGCTTTCGATTGATACCCATTTTTACCATAGCACCACTTTTTTGTCCGTACAAAGGCGATTTTACGGATATTTTACGAGTCTAGGGGGCTTTACGGGCCTTAAACGTCAATGCAACGGGGACCGTTTTGGGGAAAGTTTCTCGGCTGGTGGTGGGGCACCTGTGTGCCGATTTTGAACGAAATCGGGGGGGACCCCCCATTGACCCAAAATTTTGATTTTTCCGTGAAAACTTTCCTATGGGGAAAAAGTAGAATTTTCCTGCAGGACTGTGTCTGGGTAAACGAGAGCTTTCGATTGATACCCATTTTTACCATAGCACCACTTTTTTTGGCCGTACAAGGGCGAATTTACGGATTTTTTACGAGTTTACGGGGCTTTATGGGCCTTAAACGTCAATGCAACGGGGACCGTTTTGGGGAAAGTTTCTCGGCTGGTGGTGGGGCACCTGTGTGCCGATTTTGAACGAAATCGGGGGGGACCCCCCATTGACCCGAAATTTTGATTTTCCCGTAAAAACTTTCCTATGGGGAAAAAGTGGAATTTTCCTGCAGGACTGTATCTGGGTAAACGAGAGCTTTCGATTGATACCCATTTTTACCATAGCACCACTTTTTTGTCCGTACAAAGGCGATTTTACGGATATTTTACGAGTCTAGGGGGCTTTACGGGCCTTAAACGTCAATGCAACGGGGACCGTTTTGGGGAAAGTTTCTCGGCTGGTGGTGGGGCACCTGTGTGCCGATTTTGAACGAAATCGGGGGGACCCCCCCATTGACCCGAAATTTTGATTTTCCCGTAAAAACTTTCCTATGGGGAAAAAGTGGAATTTTCCTGCAGGACTGTGTCCGGGTAAACGAGAGCTTTCGATTGATACCCATTTTTACCCTAGCGCCCCGTTTTTGGCCGTACAAGGGCGAATTTACGGATTTTTTTACGAGTTTACGGGGCTTTAAGGGCCTTAAACGTCAATGCAACGGGGACCGTTTTGGGGAAAGTTTCTCGGCTGGTGGTGGGGCACCTGTGTGCCGATTTTGAACGAAATCGGGGGGGACCCCCCATTGACCCGAAATTTTGATTTTCCCGTAAAAACTTTCCTATGGGGAAAAAGTGGAATTTTCCTGCAGGACTGTATCTGGGTAAACGAGAGCTTTCGATTGATACCCATTTTTACCATAGCACCACTTTTTTGTCCGTACAAAGGCGATTTTACGGATATTTTACGAGTCTAGGGGGCTTTACGGGCCTTAAACGTCAATGCAACGGGGACCGTTTTGGGGAAAGTTTCTCGGCTGGTGGTGGGGCACCTGTGTGCCGATTTTGAACGAAATCGGGGGGACCCCCCATTGACCCGAAATTTTGATTTTCCCGTAAAAACTTTCCTATGGGGAAAAAGTGGAATTTTCCTGCAGGACTGTGTCCGGGTAAACGAGAGCTTTCGATTGATACCCATTTTTACCCTAGCGCCCCGTTTTTGGCCGTACAAGGGCGAATTTACGGATTTTTTACGAGTTTACGGGGCTTTAAGGGCCTTAAACGTCAATGCAACGGGGACCGTTTTGGGGAAAGTTTCTCGGCTGGTGGTGGGGCACCTGTGTGCCGATTTTGAACGAAATCGGGGGGGACCCCCCATTGACCCGAAATTTTGATTTTCCCGTAAAAACTTTCCTATGGGGAAAAAGTGGAATTTTCCTGCAGGACTGTGTCTGGGTAAACGAGAGCTTTCGATTGATACCCATTTTTACCTCTTTGTGATGTCATTTCTAGGGGAAAACGGGTTATAAAGGTTTCCCTCTACCGGGGCCTTTTTTCCCCCTACCGAATCTGTGCTGTGCTGAATCTGTGCTGAATCTGTGCCAACTTCCGTTACATTAAAGAGAATAGTATGGTAATTCTATTCACGCCATTTTGCCCACAGTACAAATCAACGTCAGCAGGAAACACGCAACGTGATTGGTCAATGTCTTGTCGCCGTCGCTATTGGAAATTATGCGTACTGTTTGCGAACAGCAAAAGTTATGTGTTTTAATTTTTATGGGGCATTTATTTCTTTCAGAGACACACATATGTGTAATGAATAAGTTATTTATGGAAAACGTGATAGCAAACTATGGAAAACACAAACATGCTTGAAGAATTCTCCTGAAAAGTGGATTGCCGACCAAATAAATTTCAGCGAGGGCATTCTCGCGCTCAGAAATTCGAGTGAATAAAGTGTTTCTTCTACTTATCATTTGCATTTATTTGCTGTTAATGCATTGCAATAAATTTGTTAAAGAATTGTTTAAATAGTCATTTAATTATAGCTCGGCTACTGTTTCAGTAATTTAAGTAATGCCGTTGACAATGAAGCTCCTACAATTTAAGAGCATCAGGATACGTACATTAACTGGATCAATTCAAGATACCTATAGCTTATTTTCCTTCTTGTCATAAGCTCTTGAAATTTTCCTTCTTGAAGATAAAGCTAATAAAATTCGAAGATTACGTACATGAACTAAATTAGGTCAAGTTACAGCTTATTTTCCTTCTTATTCAAGCATAGGTACCTATTACCTAGCCTAAAGCTAAAAAGCAATTCCTCAAAAGATTGAAGTACCCAGTCTACATATCAAAGCTATATCAAGAAAAACACTTGGTTCAGAAGTCAGATCGAGATGCAGGAAGAGAAACAACAGATTGATCACTGATCAGTAACTGTGCCAAACAGAAAGTGAGGAAATACGAATAGTGAGTAGGCATTTACAATTTTTAAACAAACTAAGGTATATCTTCATCAATTTAAATATCTAATCAGAAGCCATGAAGTGCCCGTTATTTGTGTCATACGTGAGACGTGAGAATAGGCTAAAGACCCGTACCGATTATATAATACAGTGGCTGCCGAAAATCTAAGACGGTTACTGGTGCTAAAATCCTCTTAAAAATCCCCTTTTAATTTGAAAAATAAAGTCATATAACGATGAACACTCGTTTTTATGTCTTTTATTAAGTGTGCATTTAGTTCCTGGAAATACATATTTTGAAATTGATCGCTGTCTGTATAATAAGCATCATTATAATAAATCATGAGTTAATATGTAGAGGATGTTTTAATCTTAAAATTATCATAATGTAAATTATTGCATACTTATATCATAAAAACATGGAATTTATCTTAAATCAATTAGTCTGTCTGAGAAGCTCGCCAAAGTACGCCACAAATTCTGGCGTGAAATGGACGCCGCTGAAACCGCAAACAGCTGATGATTGTCGGTGTTTTGAGATGTGCACAGCTGCTCACGGCTGAAATCATTCTACGGCACATCCAAAACTGGCGGTTACCAAAACCGTAAAGAGCGTGCCGTGTTTTCGATTTCACAGAGCTTTATAAGATTGCGTACTATATATCCAGCCTTAGAGTGCTGCCATATCCATTTCACGGCGTTTATAAGATTGGGCCATGGTTATTTATATCTCCGCGTATGGATTGCTTCACACTGCGCCGAATATTGTGTTAGTCGATTATGTGTTCATATATGAATATGTGTGAAATTGTATTCATGTGTGCGTCTGTTTGTGCTATGCCACCGTAATGCCCACTGTTCTGTGGTTGGTGGATGTTTGACATAATAATAATAATAATAATAATAATAATGTTTTTGAAATAATCACTATGCGTGTAATCGTCGCTCTAAGATGTCAAGGGCATTATATGAAGAATTCTTTACTTTAAAAAAAATAATAGTGTCAAGTATTGCATAGCAGTGGCGTATCCAAGGGGGGACCCTGGGGGTCCTAGGATCCCCCCTGGAGCCTAGAAAAAAAAGTTTTTTTTTATAACACGGAAAAAATTGAAATGACTTCAAGGGCCCTTTTGACCACTTCCCATTTTATTCGCTAAAAGAAAAAGTATTGTAGAACTCTTTTGAGGATTATTAGAGGACACATTTAGGCCAATGAGGGACCTTGTGAAGGATACAGAGGGCCCTCTCAGGCACACAGAGAGCCCTCTCGGGCACACAGAGGGCCCTCTCAGGTACACAGAGGGCCCTCTCGGCTCTCAGGTACACATAGGGACCTCTCAGGTACACAGAGGGCCCTCTCAGGCTCACAGAGGGTCCTCTCAGGCACACAGAGGGCCCTCTCAGGCAAACAGAGGGCCCTTTCAGGCACACAGAGGGCCCTCTCAGGCACACAGAGGGCCCTCTCAGGCTCACAGAGGGCCCTCTCAGGCACACATAGGGCCCTCTCAGGCACACAGAGGGCCCTCTCAGGCACACAGAGGGTCCTCTCAGGCACACAGAGGGCCCTCCCAGGCTCACAGAGGGTCCTCTCAGGCACACAGAGGGCCCTCTCAGGCAAACAGAGGGCCCTTTCAGGCACACAGAGGGCCCTCTCAGGCACACAGAGGGCCCTCTCAGGCTCACAGAGGGCCCTCTCAGGCACACATAGGGCCCTCTCAGGCACACAGAGGGCCCTCTCAGGCACACAGAGGGCCCTCTCAGGTACATAGAGGTCCCTCTCAGGCACACAAAGGGCCCTCTAAGACCAGCAGAGGGCCCTTAAGACGAACAGAAGGTCCTCTGAGGGTCAATGTCAGGCCACAAGGTACCCTATGGCCTATGAGGCCACCAGACGGCCCTCTTAGATCAAAGATGGTCCCTGGAGGCCACCAAAGGGCCCTCTGAGGTGCACAAAGGGCCCTCTGAGATCGAAGAGATCAAAGAGATCAAAGAGGGCCCTCTAAGGCGAATGGAGGGCCTTCAAAGGTCACAAAGTGCCCTCTGAGGCCACTGGAGGGCCTTTTGAGGTGATATGAGGCTATGTCAGACCATCATGAGCCCTATGAGGTTTAGGCCCTCTGAGATCAAAGAGGGTCCTTGGAAGTCATCGGAGTACCCCTTAAGGCTCATTGAGGCGAACAAAGGCCAGAGGGCCCCCTTAGACACCACAAAGAAGTAACAAAGATCCCTCTGAGGTCAAAGACAGCTCTCTGAGATGTAATAGGGCCATTTGAGGCCTCCGAGGGCCCTCTGATGCCACAGAGAGGCGCCCTCTGATGCCAAAATAGGGTCCTCTGAAGTCTGAAGCCACCAGAGGGCCCTCTGAGGCGAACAGAGGGCCCTCACATCCACCTCAAAGAGGGCCCTCTGAAAATCAACTGGCCCTCGGAGTCAGTGTCCCAAAATTGTATTTTGGCTTGGGTGTCAGAGGGGGAAAAGGTCACCCAAAAGAGGGATAAGAGTGGACAATTGTCAGTCACAGGGCAGTCGGAGCCCTCTGAGAAGGCCACTTGAGCCTTGCAACAGAGGGCCCTCTGGGCTGATATGAAGGCTATGTCAGGCCACTATGGGCTCTATGAGGTCATCAGGCACTCTGAGGAAAAAGCTGGCCCTCTGAGGCGAACAGAGGACCCTTGGACAATCAGAGGACTTTTTAGGTCAACTAGGGGCCTTATGAGGCCAGCAAAGGACCCTTTGGGACACAAACAGGGCCTCTCAGGCACCCGGAGGCACCTCTTTTCTAAGGCAAACAGGGGGTCACCTTAGATGATATGAGGGCTATTTTAGGTCACTAGGGGCCTTATGTATTAGACCAACATACGGTCATTTGAAGTAAAAGAGAACCTTTTGAGGTAAAAAGGGCCCCTGGAGAGAAAACAGAGGGACCTTTCAGGTACCCAGAAGGTCCATGGAGGCCACTAGAGGACCCTTTGAGGCCAGTGATGGTCTTCAGAGGCCATCAGAGGGTCCCTCTGAGGGTAACAGAGGGTCCTTAAGACGACCAGAGGCCCTCCGTGAAAATGCGGGCGTCACAAGGCCCGGTTTGCATCAAAGGTCAGGAAGCTATGCCCAGTTTTGGCTCTCTGTTGCCTGCCGACGTGTTCCGAGCTGTCGCAAAAAAACGATGTGGTGGCACCCACGCCCCCCCCCCCGCCCGGCCAGGGTCCTTCTAACCAGGGATGCGGAGGCGTGGAAATTTCAGACGGCTCCGGCTCCGGCTCCGGAGAAAAAAAAATCGGCTCCGGCTCCGGCTCCGGCTTCGACTCCAGTACTCAGTTTATCCTTTATACAAATAAATACGGGTGGAAAAGAAAAGATGAAGGATTGGTTCACGTTGTTTCTGTATTTGCATAACAAGGCTATTTTGAATACCACATATTTTACTGCCTTGCAGGCACTGTGAAACCGAACTAGGTCAATAATGTTTTCCTCTTAAAAAAAAAGCCGGAGTCGCCGCCTTTTTTACCGCTCCGGCTCCGGCTCCGGGCTATATTGTTTCACGGCTCCGGCTCCGGCTCCGGCTCCAGGCAAAATATGCCGGCACCGGCGGCTCCTCCGGCTCCAGCTCCGGCTCCGCACCCCTGCATCTATAACTCGGCTTCTGAGCCACGTACCAACACGCCTAAGGCAGTGTTCGAAGGGACGCAAGCAAACAATAATGACGAAATTACGTCTGTCACTTTTTAGATCAGTTCAAAATTCAGTTCACATAGGTCATCCAAGGTTAAATTTCGCCAATTTTCAGGTCCAATTTCGACAATTTTCAACAAACCACCGCATGATTCGTAAATGAATAGAGCTACAGTACCGGGGAAAAGCGTAGTTAATAGCTCTTTTAACACCCCTTTCGCCGTTTCCATCCTCAGGACATTCAAATCCTTCTCCTCCATGCCGCAACCCCTGATCCGGGCTGGACCTGGACGGGCAACTTTATTCCATGCGGGCGGCTCCCATTGGAGCGCACTGCAGCTCCCAAGGAAGCACACTCATAACCGGGTGCAGTGAGCACTTGAGAGGCTGGTCGGCCTGTCCTGTTGGACAGGCTCAGCCCCAGTGACTCACCAAGGTGCCCGCCCAGACCAATGTCTCCCTCAATTCCTATCATCCCTCCGGCCCTGAAATGGCCTGTCAGACCGAAAGCCGAAAGGGCCTGGGTCCAACGCAACAAAACAAACAAAGCTCTTTTAACGCACTTTCTGTAAACTGTGCTCAGATTTGACCTAAGCCTGTTAATTGTACACTTTTTATATCGGAACATTTTCATGTTCCTACAGCTCTGTAGGCCTGATAGCTCTTCCTGCGAAACCTTTTTTGGGTCGAAAATGGCAGAACATGACGTCATTCTGACGTATTTGCGGCCAACCTATCATAGCCTCTGGAAAAAGGTCACAATGTGTAAAATGGATGCCCGGAGAGGTCCTGAAAGTTTGGTGGCGATATCTGCAGTCATTTAGGAGATAGCTACGGAAGAGGACAGGGGGCCGTTTCGCCCCCCCCCCCCCTTACGGGGCGCGGGCTAACGCCCTTTCAACTCAGGCTTCAAGGGCCCTTTTGCCACTTAAGGGCCCTTTCAACCCAGTCAGTCAAGGGCCCTTTTGACTGCGGATCCCCCCTGAGAGAAATCCTAGATACGCCACTGTAATGCATAGTAACATCCTCCCAGCGACCTATCCCTTTCACAACACCCGCCATTCACGGCACTAAAAGGTGGCGTGAATGGAACGGCCACCGACAGCGCAAAC
Organism: Amphibalanus amphitrite; assembly: GCF_019059575.1. Taxonomy (NCBI): domain Eukaryota; kingdom Metazoa; phylum Arthropoda; class Thecostraca; order Balanomorpha; family Balanidae; genus Amphibalanus; species Amphibalanus amphitrite. The sequence continues at coordinate 17,864 of NW_024882463.1, read as the reverse complement.
AGCTGATTATTTGCGTTTGTTCTGCCGCTCTCGCGGCAGCTTGTGCCACTGCCCATGTTAAAGGAAATAGTTCACTTTTAACATGGGATTTTGAACTGGAATAGCAGTTTCGTAGCTTGAGCTGAGACTAGCACAAATCAGGAGCTTTTACGGCTCAACGATCACCCTAGACGAAGATATTCCATTTCTCGTTCCGAAAAGAGTGCCTTGCAGAGGAATGTGTGCCTTGCACAGGAATGCAGCCACGTCATCGTCAGCCAATCAGCATGCTGCTTACAGCTAATGCAGCATGCGTAGGTTTGAACTACGCAATATGATTGGTCAACGCGTAATAAGCTTCCGCGTCAAACATTATTTTACGTAGAATATAGTTCGTGCTATATTAAAATATAGAAAATAATTGTTTTTACAAAAAGGTTTTATTTTATTTTCTGATCATTTTGAGCATAAAAAATCGTAAATTCATAGCAAAATAGGTACTAATTTCAGGAAAGTGAACTGTTTCCTTTAAAGCACTGCCAAAATGCCGTGGATAAACATCGACCGCATGCCGTGAATGAGATGGCGTGAATAGCTATCCACGGCATTGGTAATATGCCGTTGCCGTGAATGGGCTCCATTCACGGCATTTTGCCTATTCACGGCATTGGTAAGATTGGGCCCTGGATACTTAGTCAGATACTCTGGACATTTGGTCAGATGTCTTTGATACCTAGTTGGTCATGCATCCTGGATAATTGGTCAGAGTCAGATCAGTTAACCGACGTGGCGCGATAAATTATGCTTATTTATAAAAGCGTTGGCAAATACCTAAAGAGCGCGTGGGACTATGCTTTGATGGTATAAGGCATCTGACTTGAGTAGCGATGTGTGCAGCATGATGTATACCTGAGCTGGCTGAAGCGACGCGGCCGACGCGGCGCAAAGGGTGAGCGCCAGCACCGACAGAGCGACGGCCGAGACCATGCCGATGGGTAACGCTGATACGCAGAGACGCAGGTGCTTCAGCCGCCGACGGTCGGACCTGTAACAAACGGGAGGGGCAATTATGAAAGGCAGCTATACAGAGAAAATCGTTAACTTCCCTGTTTAAACATACACATTACGCACCCGAGTGCTTATATCTCCGGACCGGTTGCCGTTGGTAGTCGGACGGTTGCCAGCATAATTAAAAGTAAAACATCGATCAGCGCAGCGCAACAACATTTCGCAAAGATCGACGAAGGTTGTTTAAATAACTTATTATTATTATGTATTAGCTTTCTGTCACCCATATCATATTTGTCAGCTCATTCGTGTTTGGAATGAGCCTTTCGTATTTTATATAAGTGTTTTATAACGAAATAATTGGTTACAAGTGGTGGTGTAGAATGAATCAGTTGTTCGAATCGACCCATGCTTATCTAAGCGCCAGCAAATGCTAGCCGCAAAGACGGACTACTAATTCAATCCCTTCTACGAATGTTTGAGTGAAAGGAAAAACAATCGCCGCTTTACTCGAGACTTACTTGCGATGTGCTTATTCATTGTGTGCCCGTTCAGAAGTGCGATAAGAAATGCTTACCTTCTAATTATTTGCTCAAAAACTGCTACAACTTTTGTAAAAGGGAGAGTCCGTGCATTTTATGATTCAAAATTGGCATGCTTACTGCAAAAAAAAAAAAAATGAAGTGCTCATAACGTCCACTTATGGACGTCAGCATCCGCCTATTTCAGTCTTTAAAAGGCGAACTTTGTTCAGCGATGTGCACGTTGAACTTACTTTAAAATATGTCTCCGAATCACCCCATGCGTAGGTACTAATAAAAGAACCTCATTTGATAATTACCAAACATTTTCAAAATGGTCCGCTTGTCTCCAGCAAATCCCTGCTCAGCTGAGCATCATCGTGAGCATTGTGGCAAAGCAACTACCTACAGTACTGAGATGGATTACAATTTACAGGCACCGTTCACTATTGCAATGTCGCTTTGGAAACCGATATTCGTCCACCGATACTGCACAATCGCAAACGATAGTCCGATTTGTGGCGGCTTAGCGCTCGGAGAATGCTTTCAAACCGACGCCAGCAAAGGTCCATCTGAGACATCTGACTAACACACATGCATGTTCTGCATGCGCCTGCAGCTTCGCCACACATTTCCCAACGGGAGCGATGGCCTGCCAGACATTGCACCAGCGTCCGACTACTGCTGGCGACAGGAGAGCGCTCGGCAGACGCCGGGCTTGGCACCCGTCCGGCCACTGGGCTATGTGCCGCAGTGAGCAGTGGGTGCGCCCACTGCACGGGTGGTTGGGCAGGGGGGGGGGGCGGTGGGTTAGGGGGTGGACGGGGAGCCGTGGGGTACATACCGCTCTCCAGGGCTTCGTTCACTGGACGAGGCGGGGAGGAGGGGGAAGGGGCGCGCGTGCACGAAGGATTAGGCAGATGCTAATTGCGGGGGTAGCAGCGGTGCACAAGGGATTGCCCTTCACCTGCAAAGGTGACGGAGAACATAGCAACCTTATTACTTTATTAGCTTCAGTTATTGTGGAATTCAGATGAAACCTGAATATCAAATATTTGAAGAGCGGTGCGTGCGGCCGCCTGCACGCACGGCCGCCGTCCCTGCCACCGCTGGTCGCTGCAGGGGTACAGTGGCGTGCCGCTCCCCTCTCAGTCTGATCCATTACCCGGCCCGCACCTGCATCTGCACTCAGTGACGTCACAGGACGCATACCCGCTGACATCACCGCACACACCCCGCTCAGAGCTCTGCCGCCGAGGGACCGGCACCGCGGGACCACAGGGCGGAGACGAGAGCTGTAGTGTAGATGGAGGGCGGAGATGACCCATAAATTTAGAGGGGCAGTTTTGCAAGGACTGCTCGGGCTGGCTGATCCCCAGTACAAACCAGTTCTGTTCCGTGACCGAGGGGCATAGGCGGGTGGCCCTGGTCTCGCATCTGCATCCCGTGATCAGATGGGTCCCACCGGCCACCGCGTATGGTCTGTATAACCGATGCAGTAGCTGCAGCAATTCAGCATGTAATCGAACCCACGGTCTCGGGTAAAAACGCGTATAAACATTAAATGACATTAAATCATACACGATCGGCTATCACAATCAGGTACACAGCACTGATAAAGGAAATCGATGGTAGGCCAAAAAAGTAGATGTGGGATTCCCACACTCAGTTTTAATTTCATGTGGAGCCCTCAGCTACTCCCACTCCTTCCATTTAGTTATCGCACAAGCCAGTGAAGGTCTGATCGTGTGTGTACGGCATTGAGGTGAGGTGAGGTTTCTGAATCGATAAATTAAAAAATAAACGTTTACAATCCATCCACTGCACCCTCAGATCGCACATTACCCCTTTCCGGCCGAGGGGGGGGGGCGGCGTTTTTTTTTTTCGCGACAGCTCCGAACACGCTGGCGATGGAAAGCTGAAACTTGGCATACCTGATATTTGATTCCAGCCGGATCTTTTGACGCCAACCGCATTTTCGGGTCAGATCAGCTCACTGACCTCACTGACGTCATTAGTGAACCTATGCACGGTCTTCAGATGTCGCAACTTCGGAACGCCCTCAGTGCCAGAGGAGCTTTTACAGGGAGATGAAATTTACATGATCTAGTATCCATTAGAGGTCTCACAACTTGTATATCTCGGATTTTTCCTAAAGGTAACATGAGGTCAGGTCAGTTTCGTGACCTCGCCATTATGCATAAGTCAACGGGGAAAAATAAAAAAGCTATTTTGGCACCGGGAACGATCTTAAACTATATCAACCACACGGAATCGTGCTTTCATGCGCTCCTTGCAAGTATTGATGCTTCATTTTTGCCTTGCGTGACGTCATTTATGACGTCACTATGGTCATAAGAGTTTTTCGTCAATAACTCCTGATCAAATTAAGCTAGCGGGTCGGGACAGCCACCGATGGGCTCGCGAAGACATGCTAAATCGAATGACATGCGACATGACCTTCTCCAACCGAGTTCGTGGATTAGGGGGCTCTGACCTGACCGTGACCTGAGGTCAACACCTAAAGTTGACCTCACCCAAACAAAAACTATAACATTCGACGCGCCTGAGCAAGGCGAACACGATGCTGTTCAAATCACGGTTCTGCCGCCATTTTTGTGAAGTTATTTGTCAAAAACCGAACCCATACTGTTATGTTTTGGTTCGTTTCAAGTGAAAGAGCACACAATCAATGGAAAACGCGATTTATTATACTGCGATACGTTCAGGCCGAAAGAGTGTCCAAAAGAGAAACAAGTATGGCGAGCGCCGCGCCTCGTCGCCCGCGCCAGTCATGCCGCTCGGCGCGCACCGTCAGCTGGCGGCGGCAGAGGCGCTCACAGGCACGGAGCCGGGGCGGCCAGCGGTGGCGGCGGCAGGGGCGCGCGCAGGCGCGGCCAGCAGCCGTGCGGGGGTTGGACCATAATACAACACCTCCCCCCAAGACGATCACATCGTCTTCACTCCAAGGCGCCACAGCGGACCCTCCGGGGTCCGGGCGCACAAGGCCACCGCAGCGCGGTGCAGACGGCGGCGCCTTCGCTCTCTTCCGCGGCGTCTCGGGCGCTTCTTGCAGCGGACGCGCCCGCCGTCGCACGGGGAGGTCCGCGGCAGGCGTCGCTCTGGTGTCGGTAGCGGCCACGGGTCGCGGTCAGCGGCGGCTCTGGTCACCCTTAGACTCGGGGCCACGAGCGGCGGCAGACGCGAGTCGCACTCCGTATCCCGCTCAGCGAGCATAGCTGCGACGGCAGCTGCGTGAAGCGGGTCCTCAGCGTCCTCCCACACCTCGTCATCGACGGTCGGACCGAGCAGGTCATCCACCACCTCGACCGAGTGGAGGGTGGTGTCACCGAGGTTCGTGTCACCGCGCCGGTCGGACTTGTCACCGGCGGACACGCATCTCTGCGGCGTATGGAGGAGCTGCGCGGCGGCGTGAGCCGCTACCATTTGTTCGGGCGGGTCTCCGTCCCCACTCCGTACTGGCAGGCCTCCCGCCGGCGGCGGCGAGGCTCCGTAGGCGTCAGCCAGCTCGGTAGGCTGCGCCGCATGACTACAGCCGGCTTGGCCGGTGCCCGCCGGCGGCGGCGACTCGGCGGTGCTGGCGGCTGGGCCCCCATCCGTGCTTCGAGTTGGCATGCCTCCCGCCGGCGGCGGCGAGGCTCCGTAGACGTCAGTAGTCTTACTCAGCTCGGTGGGCTGTGCCGCACAACAGTCGGCTTGGCTGGTGTCCCCCGGCAGCGGCGACACGGCGTAGCCGGCGGCTGTACCTCCGTCCCTGGTCCGCGTGGGTAGGCCTCCCGCCGGCGGCGGCGAGGCTCCGTAGGCGGCAGCCGGCCTGGTAGACTGCGCTGCGGTGCACCCAATCTGGCCAGTGTCCGCCGTCGGCGGTGACACGGCGGGGCCGGCAGCTGCACCTCGGCCCGTGCTCAGCGTTTGTAGGCCTCCCGCCGGCGGCGGCGAGGCTCCGTAAGCTACAGCCGCTGCATCCGGGCCTGCAGGCTGCACCGCAGTGGCCCCGGGTTGGCCCGTGTCCGCCGGCGGCGGCAACACGGCGTCACCAGCGGCTTCGTTTCCATGGCTGGTCCGCGTGGGAAGGCTTCCCGTCAGCGACGGCGAAGCTCCGTGGGCGTCAGCCGGCTCTGTAGGCTGCGCCGCGGTACATCCAGCTCGGTCCGTGTCCGCCTGCGGCGGTGACACGCCGGGGGCTGCCTCCATGGTCTGTGCTGGCCAGCCTCCCGCCGGCGGCGGGCAGGCTCCGCGCGCGCCAGCCGGCTCGGTGGGCTGCGCCGCGGTACGGCCGGCTCCTCGGCCCGTGTCTGCCGGCGGCACCGACACGGCGGCGCCGGTGGCAACCGATTGGCCTCCCGCCGGCGGCGGCGAGGCTCCGTACACTCCGTCCGTGCTGCACGTTGGAATGCCTCCCGCCGGCGGCGGCGAGGCTCCGTAGGCGCCCGTAGCTCCGTCCGGCTCTGTGGGCTGCTCCGCAGCACATCCGATTCGGCCCGTGTCCGCCGGCGGCGGTGACACGGCGTTGTCCGGGGCTTCATTGCTGTCCGTTGTCTGCGTTGGCCAGCCCCCCGCCGGCGGCGGCGAGGCTCCGTGGACGTCAGCAGCGTCACTCAGCTCCGTGGGCTGCAGCGCAGTGTGCCCGGCTGGGCCCGTGTCCGCCGGCGGCGGTGACACGGCGGTGCCGGCGGCTACCGCTACTAGCGCCACCCCCGGAGAGTCTCGTACTCTCGTCACTGCAGATGTCGCCACTGGACGATCGGCCGTGGTGCTCGCCCTCTGGTGGCATACCACCTCAAAATGTCCTGGTTCGCCACACGCACGACAGATGGCGCCAGCGGCGCGACACATGTCTCCGCCGGCGTGCTGGCGACGACCACAGGTAGGGCAACGCTCAAGAAACTGACGATTGGTGGCGGCGGCGGCATGGGCGACACTCGGCCGACTGCGGTCCCTCTTGTAGGCCGACGGGTGGGCCACGAAATGTCCCTTGGTGCCGCAGAGGTCTTGGCACGTGACATGGGCACTCCACGTTTCCCCCACTGTCACGGCGTGTCTGAGCGTCGGCTCAGAGTCCTCCAGCCTGCTCACCGCTCCTGTCTCACTGTCGCGCACACTGCACTCGACACGGGCTTTGCACGTCGAGGCTGACTTCAGATGCGGGGCCGGAGTCGCCGACGCCGGCAGGCAGACAGTCCGGCGGGCGGCGGCAGCTGGTCCAACGGATCCCTCAGCGCCTCGCTCAGCCCCCGACTCTGACACTCCGGCTGTCGTGCCCGTCCCGGTCCCCGCGGAGGGCTCTCTGTACAGCAGCCTCTCCAAACGCTCCAGGCGCTTGTCGGCCTCGGCGGCTCTCTCCGCCTGCCTCTCCAGCAGCGCCGTCAGTTCTTGAATCAAAATTTTCTTCATCGCGCTGTAAGCTGCTCAGTCACGTAATTACAAAACCGACCGCGCCATGTTATGTTTTGGTTCGTTTCAAGTGAAAGAGCACACAATCAATGGAAAACGCGATTTATTATACTGCGATACGTTCAGGCCGAAAGAGTGTCCAAAAGAGAAACAAGTATGGCGAGCGCCGCGCCTCGTCGCCCGCGCCAGTCATGCCGCTCGGCGCGCACCGTCAGCTGGCGGCGGCAGAGGCGCTCACAGGCACGGAGCCGGGGCGGCCAGCGGTGGCGGCGGCAGGGGCGCGCGCAGGCGCGGCCAGCAGCCGTGCGGGGGTTGGACCATAATACAACACATACCTTGGGCCACTTGACCTGACCTTAGAGGCCACCAGTTAACCGGAGCCCCTTAAAATCGGGTACCAATCGCTGCATGGTCAAGGTCTGGACAGTTTCTTATAGATAAAAACGCGCATCTAATTAGGTACTTATATTTAGGGAAGGCAATGTTCCACCCTATATGCAATGGTCAATAATCAATTCTCTTTGCTGATCTGAGCTCCGAGAGGTAACTCGTCCTGGGACTTGAAGTCTCTTATTTTGACCGGCCACATGTGTGGGCCCTCCTTCGTATGCCTACACAAAATAAAAACAACCTTGTTTCTCATTGTCTTTGAAGGTGGCCGTGAAAACTCTGAATGACAAAAAAGACTCTCTCCCCTTTGCACTGTCCTGTTTGATGCTTTTGTGGTTTTGGGATTCCATGAAGCAGCTCGCGAATTGTGTAGGCTTGTGTCGTACCACAGAGAATCGATAGCACTGGCAGCTGCTGTTTTCGACCGCACCTGTCAACACGAGACAGTGGCGGCTATATATCTGCCAACTGCTGACACGTCGGCTGACGGGCGCCGGATCCAGACGCGGTCTGCCAAGGCCACGGCTATAGTTTGACGAGCTCTGTAGACACTTCATCTTCTGCACCAAGGACAATCAAACTTATAAGGGACTTTAGTGTGGCTGACAAATGTGTGATAACCCACTGATTTTGAAAGCGACAATTAACTTAAATATTAAATAAATATCTTACTATCTATCTAAATAAAAATAATAAGATTAAAAATAAGCACAATTATAAAGTTGTTTGTCCTCTTATTGCTTTACCTACATATAAAAAGAAAAAAACAACTTTTGATGACCAAACATATGAAGGTATTATATAAATATATAGTATTGTTTGTCTTCATTTTTTAAAGTGTGTGAGCATGACATATTCTCGACGCAATGACATAACGATGAAGCGAGCCCTGAGCCCTGAGTGGCGTAGTTACGAGGGACGATGGGCGATGGGCGATAGGTTCATTAAACAGTCACAGTGGCCAGTGCCCAGTTGTATGTGTTAGTTACTCCATTCTTCAGCGCCAATAAAGATGATGGTACCCTTAGGATCCAATTATGAAAGCTTATAAAAAATATTTTTTACTCATATAGCCAAGTAACCACCCTTATCATTTATCATGCTAACTTTAAACGATTTGGTAGCATCGTCCTGACCATAAATGGCACATAATTAGGCATTAAATTGGCTTTTAGCGAGAGAAACGTTGACGATTTCACTTGGCAATAAATGTGCACTCAGACGCATTAGACAGGCCAGCGGATCCCCGGATCGATGTGTGCTATCGGAGGGTTGCGGAACAGACGATGGTCGGCCCGAGTGTGCAGCGGACCGACGCCGTTCGCTATTCGTTCGGCGCAGTTTCTGCGTCGGTGAGTGCCCACGTCGCGGTGCCGGCCCTGGTGCCGGCCGGTCCACCGTGCCGCGCAGCTGTCGTACCGTGCTAGCCGAGTGGCTCGGCTCAGTGACAGACGCCCGGCAGACAGAAAGTGGCCGCACTCCCGGCCCTCGGCCGCGCAGCTGCCACCGTTTCTATGTAAACGCCGTCCACCTCGAGAGTCCTGCGTGATGAATGACTCGCAAAATATATGCAAGGTGCGCTGCTACACACAGCTAGCGCACTGCAGCTTCTCCGAGCTTGCCTCTGGTCGAACTTGGTCGGAGTGCTCCCTCACCACTGCCAACAGAATACTACCTATTCCAAGCTTACTCCTGGTCACACCGTTCTTATGCCTTGCATCCCGTCCCCTGCTCCTCATCTCCGCCCCACTTCAACTATCCTCTCCATATCCCGTGCCCCGTCTCTTTCCGTATCTCGTCCCGTCCCATTCCGTGTGTTCCGTCCCCACCCAGAGTACCCGTCCCCATACCTTCACCGCCCGAGTCCGAGCTGTGGGGACAGCTCCGCGGTCCTCGCTGTCCGTCCTCCCTGCTGTCCTGGGAGCACCTGGCGGCCCTGTCGCCTCTGCCGCCGCCGGCTGGTCACTGGCGACGGACCGGCAGTGTAGCCCGCCCCCTGAGCGGCGCCGCGCGCCCCCATGGGTCGGTCCTCCTTTCACTGTGCTGGAGCCGGCGCCGGGGTCGGCCGGCCGGGCGACCTTGCAGACTCGTCTTGCCGGCGCACCTGGACAGACGTGCGAGCCGGACAGTATCTCAGTATCTCACGAGCCGGACAGTATCTCACGGCCGCCAAGCCGCGCCGGCCGGCAGCATCGGCACGCGGCAGCGCAGCGCGGGCGGCCACCCTCTGAACGCGGCACACACATACCTGGCTGCTATTGCAGCTATGCTATCATCTGCTGAAAATGACGAAAGCACTGCATGTAGAACAGTGTGGGACACCACTGACGTTGCTTTATGTTATCTACATATTTGTCACGCACAAATTTGATCAAATGCAACTAGCGCGTCAGTTTCCCTACGAAATGAGCTCAGGATGAGCTATCAACATAGGCGGCGGAACGGGGAGGGCACCGGGGCACCGTGCCCCCCTTTGATTTTGGCATCTTAACATTAGCCCTATGGGTGTTGCATGGAAAGAATGGGACCAAAAGTCGGCAGTGCCCCCCCCCCCTCCCTTTAATTGAAGGTGTTCCGCCGCTACTGGCTATCAAACCGAATGGTGTGAAACAAGACCACTTTACTTGTACAGCTAAAGATCGGTTGATCTAGGTGTCATTTTGACACTAACAAAATTTTCAGGTCAGGTCACGTCATTGACCTATAACGTTTTAACCCGCGCCCTGGTGGGGTCTGTTTATAACGCGACCTGGTGGGGGGGGGGGGCTATTTTTTGCCCCCCCCCCCGTATCTCCGAAACTACTGGACGGATCCACAAAATTCAAACGGCGTTCGAAAGGCCTGTCAAATTTGTTGAAGGAAACCAAATTTCATTGACCTCGGGGTCACCGATGACGTCACAGGTCAGGTCAAAGATGAAATGTTTCACCGTTCACGGGTCTGCTAGGGAATGCGCTATAACACCGAGGAAAACGCATTTTGTCGATAATCAGCGATAGGGTGTCAGTTGCCTAGTAGATATGTTGCTATTAGAGGTCACTGACAATACCAGGTCAGGTCACAGGTCAGGTCACCAAGGGTCACAACAGGTCAGGTCACATGAGCCCAACTTTACTAAGGTTGTGTGATGCATGTTTTATGGTCAATTTTTCATTTCCAACTCAATGGTGTTGGTTATAAGACTATCAGGTACGGCTTAGGTCACTTTTTGGTGAAGTTCAGGTCAAGGTCAGGTCAAGGTCAGGCCAAAAAAGGTCAAATTTTAAAGTTGATAGTTTTGCATAAAATGGGTATTGATTCGATGCAGCTCGTCACGGGGAGTCTAATGGTGGTCTTTGTTTTGCGCTACGGGGTCTAAAATTGCTAAAAATTGAGTTTGAAAATTTGACGTCATCAATTTTGAACAGTTTTTTTCGCTATAACTTCGCCAAAAAAAGAGGTATCAATCTCAAATTTGGTATGTGGATGGAAGGTGGTAAGGACTATCACATATATTCCGGTTTTTGCGAAGATCAAAAAACTTTTTGGATTTTTCTATTATTATATCCAAAAAAATTATTTTTTTTGATTTTTGGGGGTCCAGCGGTTCTGGAGATATATCGAAAAGTCTGGAAGGGGGGGGGGGGGGCAAAAAATAGCCCCCCCACCAGGTCGCGGGTAAAGGCGGCAGTGCCCCCCCCCCCTTGATTGAAGGTGTTTCGCCGCTACTGCCTCAGAGGTCACCACTTGACCAGAGATATTAAAATTGTACGACATTGTAAGTAAGGCCTTGCAATTATAAGCTATTCCTAGTCATGCATATCACCTGGACGTTACTAATTTAATGGATATTTTGTACGCATAGCTTATATCAAGCGACGTCCGTCAGTCGGCCCGCAGCTGCTGCCGTGCCTTTGGCAGCTGCTGCCGTGCCTTTGGCAGCTGCTGCCGTGCCTTTGGCAGCTGCTGCCGTGCCTTTCGCCGCAGGTGGCGCGGGGAGCGCGGTCCGAGTGCAGGTGACCAGGTCCCTCGGAGTGGTAACCGGACAAAAAATCGTAAAGCAGAGGATCTTATGGCAGAAGATCGTAGGAAGTTGATCGTCGCAAAAGATCGTAATGGATAAAGATCGTACGACATAATGCTCGAGCTCGTATGGACACAAGATCGTATTCGCTAAATATCGTCAAGGAAAATGATCGTATGCCAGAAAGTCGAATGTATAAACATCGTACGACATAATGCTCGTATGGACAAAAGATCGTATTCGCAAAAGATCGTCAAGGAAAATGATCGTATGCCAAAAGATCGTATGGGATAAAGATCGTACAGTAGAATGTTCGTATGGACGAAAGATCGTATTAGCAAAAGATCGTCGAGGTAAATGATCGTACGCCAAATGATCGTATGGGATAAAGATCGTACAGTCAAAATATGGTTTTCACATGGTGCAGCCCAACTCCAGCGCATACAAAGCTTATCAATTTCTGTGTTTGCGTAGTAACTAGTAAGTGGCCGTCGTAAGCTCGACCATACATTGATGTTATTTCAGCGCTTAGATGGGTAATAGTTGGGTAATAGCTGAAGCTTAAATTTCCGCATTGACAGAAAGGACTCAGCTGTCCTGTTCCTTTCTTTGAGGCTCTAGCACATGGATGTGGATGTGTATTGTGTAATGTGTATATCATTTTTGCATCCCTAATAATGCTTCTGCACCCCCAAAGGGGCACCCCAAAGCCCCCAGGTGCACACGCACGCATGTAAATACAGGGGCGGATCCAGGATAACTCCGAGGGGAGGGTAATGAATCGAAGTGGTGCCCCCACCTATACCCAACATAAAAACTTAACGGACCTCGAACTTCGGTTTTGACCACTTCATTTAGGTGTTGCCCTATTTTCAGTTTTTTTTTATTTGCACATGGGTTCTGGCAGGCCTATAGTGTTTCTGACAAGCCTGAACTCTTGAAGTGTCAACGAGAGGATGGTGGTGCCTGACAGGCCTGTGGTGGTGCCCCTGGCAGGCCTGTGGTGTCCCTTTTAGGCCGCTGGTGCCCTTGGGCTCTAACAGGACTGTGGTGCCCCCGACTGGCACGTGGTGCACCTAACAGGCCCAATGTGTCCCTGCGAGGCTGATGGTGCCCTTGCTAGGCCTGTGGTGCCTCTGTTAGACCTGTGGTGTCCCTCGCAATTCCACACGCGGCGCCCGGTAGCGGAGGGGGACGGTGGGAGCTGGAAAGCAAAAGGTTGCGGCACCACCTTTTGCTCCTAAAATGTTGTCGATATTCCAAAACCACGATTGTAAAATGGAAATCTTGAAACAAACTCTACAGGATTGCTATTGATTTATCGATGCCTTCGATGTATTATGAATAACCCACTAAAAATAGTACGATATTTTTGGTAGCATGTGAAATGTGAGGGTCCTCTTTGGCATAGGGGGCACACCCCGCCGTGAGGGGCACACCTATGCCTGTGACGCCCCAATGTCTTTTTCGTGTGTTCAGAATCCACACCCATGCTCTAGCATCGAAGCCCATGGTAGTCACACTCATAATTGTGAATTTCTTGATATACCTAATTGTGGGCATGAACATTTTCGAAGTTAGTGGATAACATGGCGTCATAAATATCCGAAGGTTGGGTATTCGTAGTTTCTATATCTCGGATATTTCTTTTTTATATAAGGTGACCTAAGCATTGGTGAATTTATATATCATTGGGGGTGCTTCAGCACCCCAAATGCTGGATTGAGCACCCCAATAAGACTTGAGCACCACAACAGGGGCATCCCACAGGTCACAGCAGCACACGCACGTGACGGTTTTTCGTAAATATTTTACGACTAACGGGCTTTATGCTTAATCATTTTCCTACAACACTATTCTATACGATTATTTACTTTACGACCTTAACGTTACGATCTTTTGTCGTACGATCTTTTACAACATACGATCTTTATCTTACGATCATTTTCCTACTATCTTTTTCATACGATCCATTGCTTTACGAACTTTTGCTTACGATCTTTTGTCGTACGATCTTTTGCGACATACGATATTTATCTTACGATAATTTTCCTACGATGTTTTTCATAGGATCCTTCGCTTTACGATCATTTGCTTACGATCTTTAGTCGTTCGATCTTTTGCAACATACGATCTTCGTCTTACGATCATTTTCCTGCGACCTTTTTCATACGATCAATTGCTTTACGATCTTTTGCTTACGATTTTTTTGTCATACGATCTTTTACAACATACGATCTTTATCTTACGATCATTTTCCTACGATCTTTTTCCATACGATCTTTTGTCTTACGATCTTGTGTGTCCACTGGCGGTCCCCGCGCGCCACCTGGCGAGCGCGCCCAGCTGATACACGACCGGCCAGCTCAGCCAGGGGGAGCCAACGGGCCCGAACTGACCGCACATCGGGTGCTCATCCATCCAGTTAATACTGAGGCATTGTTCGCTTAGGCTATAAATTATTTAATGATATATACAATAATACAATAATACAATAATTAAAACACAATAAAGTCAAAGTACCCATTTAAGGCAGCAAAATCCATTCATTCATGGTAGGGTAGGTACAGCCCTCCAGGTATTAACCCTATTCCTGGCGGGGGGGGGGGGGCCTCAGTAGCCCCCCTGAGGTTTTTTGGTTATTTCTCCCAAACGCGTTGAGCTAGGAAGCTCAAATTTTCTGACTTTTCCTAAAAGGCTTCTACGCAACATGTCTGAAAATTTTGAGTTGATCTGACCTCAGGTCAGGTCACCAGAGGCGGTTTGGTGACCCTACCTCAGAAAAGTTTGCAATCACGCCAGAGCTAGAGTTTTTGACCGATCAATTTCTTCTCTTCAGGCTTTAGTTAGGGTACCAGTATGTGCAATTTGTATATCTCGGAATTTTGATATCGGTGACCTAAGGTCAGGTCAGTTTCGCGACCTCCCCATTATAAGTCAATGGGGGAAAAATCAACTCCCTGTTTTTACCACTAAAACGGGTCGGAATGGCCCCATATACCATACATGACTTCATATACGATCAACCTTCACTACCTTGAGGTCTGTTTTGCTGTTGGGCAGCTGTGAGGTCATGTGACGTCATCAAAGGTCACCAAAGGTTTTTGGCCAATAACTCCGTACAGGAACAAGATACAGACGCGTGGATGGTCTCATTGTGTTCAGCTCGTCAAGACGCATCAAATGATATACATGATGACCTCGAGGTCACGTGACCTGAGGTCAACCTTTGACCTTGACCTTTCGAGGTCAACATATATATCATTCGATGCGGATTGACGAGAGGATCACGGTGATGCCCTTAGTTTGTTCCTATCTTGACTAATTCGAAAGTTATTCGAGAAAAACTCTCTCCATATCTAGCGCCGCCATTTTGACTTTTTCGACCCCTGTGACGTCATCTTTGACCTGACCTGAAAATGACCTTAGTAAAAATTGTAGACCTTGTCCATGCGTATCCGATGCCGTTTACCGCTTGTCACTATCTTGCTTCGTTCTCGAGATCTCAGGGGGGGGGGGGCGAATCGGCCCCCCCGCCAGTTTCTTGTCCCGGCGGAGCCCGCCAGGAATAGGGTTAAGTGGTTGGTTGCCATCATCACAATAATCGATCTGCATTGATGAATACGTCTAATGGCTGTTGAAAACCATTTCCGAAGTGTGTGCACGAGCCCTCTTCTTATTTCTATTGAGTCATTTTGCAGGAGTGTCTCTGTCATTCAAAGTTATTGCAGCAAAAGCACATAGGCTAACCAACCACTCTTGCTGTAGGGCCATAATTGCGTGGTAGAGAGCGAATAGTTTAGCATTTGCGGCGAGTGGCAGAAACGGAGCACCCATAATTTGTTTGATGTGACGATCTTGTGTATACCTAAATACACTGTACTAAGGTTTTCACATGTATTAGAACTATTGTACTATATGATTAACGAATAGGTACGTGTGTGTGAGTGAGCGATGCATATTTCCCTGTGGGCAATGCCCACTGTCTGGTAGTTCGTGATTTAATGAATATATAATAAAGAAAATAGTAAAATAATAATAATTACAACAATAATAATAATAACTCACGCCGGGCCGGGGGTGATTTAGTTTTTGGTTTTTGGCACACCTGTTCGTGCATATTTTCCGCACATGCTGTGAAAATTTCAGACCCAGGTCGCCTCAGGTCAGGTCACCAGGTCACGCCAAGTGACCTCACCTCAGAAAAAATAAGAATGCTCGTCATAGCTACACCGACTGATCGATTGCCTTGAAACTTTCAGCGATTCATGAGAGCAACATTATCTTTAAAATGTATATCTCGGAATTTTGATATCGGTGACCTAACGTCAGGTCAATTTTGCGGCCTCTCCATTATAGGTAAGTCAATGGGAGAAAATTGAAAAGCGTCTGTTTTGCACGAACGCTATTCTAGACACTCTCAAACATCGAGATGTACCTAGGTAGAATTGACACACTGAACCGGAAAATGGCAACTGTGACCCCTCGTTATGTCCCCGAGGTCATCTCAGGTCACGAACAGAATCTAACTGTTTTTCGCTAATAACTTCTGATAGAGGCGTGCTAGAGCATTGAAAACGCCTTAGGTGTGTTCGGCTCGACGTTGCAAATCGAATGATATGCAACATGACCTTTTCCGGTCAGGTCATGACCTTGACCTGAGGTCAACTTTTCAAGTTGACCTTTCAAGGTCAAATTATAGTTCATTCGACGCGTCTCGACGAGAGGAACACGATGATAGCAAAAGTAATGTTATGGCTCTTTTGAGTCAAAAGTTATTGCCGAAAAAAACGCTTTTCGTAAAAACGGCTATTTTGGGAGTTTTTGCCCTCTGGAGGCTAAACCGTTGACCTGAGGTCAAATCTGGGAACGTTACTCAGAAAGTTCTGTAAAAGGGCTATCGAATGCGCTTTTTCGCGGCGCTGTAGCTCTATCGGTTCCCGAGATAGCCGTCAGCAGTTTCCAAAATGTTGAAATAGTAAACATTTTACCTTTGGTGACCTCTGGTGACCTGACCCTTGACCTGACCCAAAAAAATGACTGAAGTGTTTTCGTCCTTATTTTGGACGTTCTTTCGATTGCCGCTTACCGCGTGTCGCTACCTGGCTCAGGAGCCGAGTTAGGGGGGGGGGGGTGTTCAGACCCACCCACCCCCGGCCCAGCGCGGGATAATAATAATAATAATAATAATAATAATAATAATAATAATAATAATAATAATAATAATAATAATAATAATAATAATGATAAAAATAATAATAATAATAATAATAATAAAAATAATAATAATAATGATGATAATAATAATAACCCTCGCCCACACATGCCATTTCCCATCCTAGAACGCACATGGGGTTGCCACCCCCCGCGCCATTTCGTTCCTGCTGGAGATAGAGCTTCGCGGTAAAGACAAAAAAAAACAATCTTTGAGAAGAGACACATCCAATGATACCCAGTTTTACCTTCTCAGGTCAGTCATTGACCTTCCAGGTCAGGTCAAACTAAAAAAGTTGGTTTTGGGTCACCGTTGAATATCAAGTGCGCTGCCCATCATATACCGATGACGATGCCGTTTTGTGGTGCCACTGCCAAGCCAGCTAGAACCTCGTTGTCACGCTATCCGACCAGATTTTTGCTGCTGAGGTTATTTCAGGTCAATGATATGTGTTTGTATCTCTGTGCGTGTCTGTGTGTATACTGATGTGTGCACCGGTTGTTTATGTGTCCGTATTACATGAGATCATGAAATGAGAAGGTTTTACCAAAAATACTGACGCCATACTGACGTGTGGCATCACGGTAGCAAGATTTTTAAGAAACATGTGATCGCCTACCTGCGTGGGCGACAAGTAGGGTGACAGGTGAGTGAGGCGAAGTGTGTGTGATTTTGTTTTTGTTTTGTTTTTACTTTGTATGTCTATATGTTTGGTGCTCGTGCGTTAGTTTGCTAATTTTACCTAATTTTACTTAACTGACTTCGTCTGTAATTGGGCCGCGGTTGCCCGTTGATGATATGCTGAATAAAATAAAATAAAATAAAATAAAATAAAAAAAATAAAAAAAAATACAATCAAAGAAACTTCACGAAAAGTAAATTCAGCTTGCCTAAAACACAATGATTTTAAATGACCTAGCTTGACCTTGACCCTGACCTTGACATCTGACATCTGACAGCTCACAAGACCCAGCCAACGCAAGATATTAGGTATTTGTCATTTGGGTTATATGACCTGAAGAACAAGACCATATCTCCGAAACAAAAATCGTAGAAACTTGAAATTTTCAGTGGACACTGGACATCAAGAAAGGATAGATGAGCAGCTATACAAAACTTAGGCTTTTGCTAAAAAAATGTTAGTGCGAGCAGAAAAGCTACCTGGGGTGGCAGCCAAGTGAGCCACCCTCCCCCCCCCCCCCCCATGTGCGGGCGAGGAATGATGATAATAATATTGATAATAATAATAATCAAACTTTTAGGCACACCTCAGAAGAACGATGCCTCTGAGGTGGCCATACGAGTCATCAGGTCTATATCTGATGAACGGCGC